>NC_044910.1:8935531-9073380 GCF_001633185.2 Quercus lobata | reverse complement strand
AAAGGAGTAATCAAACCTTAGAAATGGTTGGAATTCGTTTTGCATAGCATAAACCAGGAGCAGTTAAATTCTAAGTTTCCTTGCAACCTCCTATGAAATAGGAAATAAACATGCAATGTCAGTGCTAGGAAAACAAATAAATTATACAATTAAACAATATAATTTTTTCACAACAACGAACGAAAGCATAGGCAGATGAAAGGAAGAAGTAATCAAACCTTAGGAAGCATAAACCAAGAGCATTAAAATTATCAGTTTCCTTGCAACTTGTTATGAAACGGAAAATAAACATGCAACATCAATCATAGAAAAACAATCAAATTATATAATTAGACAACAAAATTTTTTGACAAAAAGGAACGAAAGTTTAGGCATATTAAAGAAATGAGTAATCAAACCTTAGGAATGGTTGGAATTGGTTTTGCAGAGCATAAACCAGGACCATTAAAGTTGTAAAGAAAAGTAAAATCGGAATAGATGGAGAACCTCTTCCTATATAAGATACATAAATAGCATTCATTGAAAAATAGGGGAGCTGTATGTTAAGGTGGCTTAATCAGTGTGGTAACTGCGACCATGCACCGTTAGTTGAGTAGGAGAGGAACAATCTTGGGTTTTGATTATTGTAGAAGGAGAGGTGAACCTGAAAATACACGGGTGTGGGGGAAAAAAATTAATAAAAAAGGAGCACTGTGGAAATTCACCTAACTTCTATCAGCAATAGTAGCGTAATTACAATTGATCCCAGTTAAATTTAGATAGATGGAGGAAAATTAGACACCAATTTCATATTTAAATTGGTGGTCCCTACAAGAATCTAGACACATGACATTGGTAACAGTTATGACCCTCTTCATACAGTGTTTTTCTAGCCTGTATTGACATGACAAGCTCTACTAAATTTTGATTGTAATGCTTGAACCATGAAATAAGGTTATAAATGCACCACAATAATGACTTTCTTTCTACTCCCACTAAATTCCTAGATTGAGTAAACTATGAGTCGCAGCGTCTCAATGTCAAATCGTAAAATGCGAAACAAGTTTGGATCTACTTCAACATATGGATCATCAGAAGCTCCAGCAGATCAACAACTACAAACATACACAGACCACTATGGAGGGAAATGGGTCGGAAAGAAGAGGGATTTCATTAATATGCCAATATACACGTACGAGAGTCTTGGAAGCGTCGGACACATCATGGTCGGCAAACCCACAAAATTAAGTACAGATACAACCGTAATAGAGTTCACCGTAGCAAAACCACCATGGTCAACCCTATACGAGAAGAGCTGTGAGTTGGAGGTGTATTGTTGATGGCACGGGTTACGAGTTCCTAAGGCACGCTCAGCCGAGTTACCTAGAGATGAACCTGCCAACATACTTGCGCGTCTTGAACAAGAGAACAATCAAATGCAAAGGCGACTAGACCGTTTTCACGCAATCCAAAAAGCTAGGAAGCATCTAAAGGGGAAGGCGCAAGAGCGAGCCATGAAGTCTATTAATGAAATTACTGCGTTAGATGATGAAAGAGATATTTCAGACTTCTCAGATTCAAGCAATGATGACTTCCAGAAATTTCTACCAACAAACATTAGACGTTGTTGTTAATGTCTACACATTTTGTGCAATACAAAATGTTGTTCTTAACGTCTGACAAATGATGATTATGTACGTTCAACTTTTGCATTACTAAAGAGAAACTGTTCATTAGTTTTCGCTAAGTTTAAATGAAATCAGTTTATCATTTTTTACCTGCTGTTCTTTGTTGCTACATATGAAAATTTAAACTGAAAATTTCATACATTCTACAATACAGACTCTTCCAAACCACACACACCAACCACTCTTTGACAGAAAAACCATATGGTTCCTAAAGTAAGGACTCGCCGAAGTAGAGTGGGGCCCAACTGAGACCATCACCGGCGAGGTGTAAAAACACACATTTGTTCAAGATAATACTCCCTTCCAACATACATTCTGTGAAACTGGTACTGTATTACATTGTTCTGTTTGTATGTTGCAATGTTTTCAATGGATTAGCTAAGTGTATATGAAATCGTAATTCATTCTTTCCCTGTTGTTCTTTGTTGCTACATATGATTCTTGTGCTTTGGTTGGAAAATGTCCTCTGCTTAGATATGTTGATGTTTCCAATATTCTCTTTGTGTAAATTGGAATGTTACCCACATAACACTCATCACCCAACTTAGATTTATTGCACATTACTTGTAGGAAAATTTAATAGATCCAATACATACAGACTCATCCAAACCACACATACTAACCACACATATGATTCAATAATACAAATAATTCATATATATGACACCATCAATTGCTGTATCATATACCCGAATCCGTGTATCTTAGTTCTGCTACTGTCCTACTTTATATAAATACATTACATACAGACTCATCCAAACCAGGCCAACCACTCATTCTGTCTTCCTCTTTATGTAGAAGAAAGTTTTTTGTTACTTTCGTAACAAACTTCTGTCTGGTTTCATGTTTTATGGGCAAATTAGCTAAGGGATATGTTTCTATCATCTTCATATAAGTCTATTATTTATAGCTGATGATCTTCCAATTTACAGTTGTTATTGACTGGATATTGAATCTCAGTGGTAGTCTTATCAAATATAAGAACATGGAAGCTTGATTTTCCTTCACATCTGAAAACTAGAAAATAAACATAACAGATAGAATGGTATTCAACGAAATCCTACCAACCATTACAAAACCAAATGTTGTTATCAACTTTCTTCAATCCCACTTGCCAAATACCACCATAGGGAACAGTGAGTGTAGCTACCATGGATAGCTCAGCACTGTTGAACCCTGACCACAAGTACCCATCCACACTCACGTGAAAATACAGAGCATCCCTTCAAAGTTTATGCATTAATTTTGGGGGTGAGCTGTCCACCATTTCTACTTATACACTTTGCAGTGCTGCATGTGCTGCTCAACAGTGCGTCACACTGTTGAACCCTGTCCAGTCATATCACTTACACGCATATGCGCACACAGATATGCATCCTTTCGCAATGCACCGTTTTCAAGGATGCAGAGCATTCCTGAAAAGTTTATGATACATTTAACACAGCTCGACACTGTCTCGTCAAGTCATGTCAGACAAGGCACAGGAATGCTGAATAGTCTTCACGTGAACCCTATCCAGTCATATCACCTACACGCTCGTCAATACACAAATATGCAGATTTTTACAATGCACTGTTTTCAATGATGCAGAGCATCCTTGAAAAGTTTATGAAACATTTAATGCAACTCGGCACTGTCTCGTCAAGTCATGTCAGATGAAGCATAGGAATGCTGAATAGTCTTCACGTGAATAAACACACAACCTCCTTTGCAGTACACATCACCTGCCTTCTACTGTAGCATAAGCTATAGCCATATCAAACAGTTGCCTCAGCGAACCACGTGCACCAACAGGTGCCACTGTATAGCCAAGTCATGTTCGCAGTTAGTATGTGCTCCTCAACACCTCACTAAACAATACAATGTCCAGACATATCATCTTTATTCACGTGAATACTTACCCTTACATATAATCACATCCACGTGGATATTTACCCTTGCAAAACTCCTATATAAAGTCCTAGTCCCATTTACATCTACCCTTGCAAAACTCCTATATAAAGTCCCACTCCCATTTACATCTACCCTTGCAAAACATCTACAGATACCGATCATAAGTCACATTTTCCAATGTCAATGCGCAATTAGATGCTACCTCGTTTTCCAGATAACTATAGGAGGGAGAGAGATTCCGACGAGAGGGAATACTATGCCGGACTGCAGTGGGAGTGGGACTTTCGTGTGAACGAGTCCAACGCTCTGCACGATGATCTCGTGCGAATTGGAGCGCCTCTTGTTGATCGTGTCTCACTCACACTATCACGACAAAATATGCATCAATATGAGCGTGCAGTGACAAAAATAAAAAAAGAGAATAATCTCATGATACTCCGTAGGTCCAGGTATCACATGCTACAGCTAGCGGAAGAGCTGGCCGCCGCCACGAACCGACAACTCACTCCGACGGAACGTAACAATGTCCTTAACTACGAGGACTACCTGTCAGAGTGAATGCCTATGTGGTATGTGTGTTATGTCTAGGTTAAGTCAATAATGTTAGTAGCATTAGTGTTCAATATGCAATGCATGCATATTGGTGACATCGTGTAAGTTACTTTAAGTTTTCTGTATTATGTTGTAGGTGCTTATTGTTATGTTCTAGGTGCTTATTGAAAAACATCATGTGTGGGAATATTTGACTTTTATGCGTTCTATGGGAATAAACTAGATTACGAATAATGTGCATGGTCCTCACAATCAATAATAAGGTTTACATAGTACAAATGCAACAACAGTGACCCACATACATTTAAAACATAGTTAACAAAAATAGTTAAATAACAAAGTCTAATTACACCACGACACGATTAGTCTTCATCTGACATCTCCACATCTGACTGATAAATGGGATCAGCAAGAAGTGATTGCATGAATTGTGCGTGCTCGTACCACCCTCCCTCCACTGACTCTCGAATCTAGACTTGGGTCCGATATCGATTAAGACGTATCTTCATTCGATTATTTTCTTCTCTTATGCGGTTCAATGCTTTACGAAGTTCGTCAATCGTGTCTCTAGGCATCTGCGATGCGAGTCGCCGAGGCACTGGCAACTTAAAACCAGTCAACTCATCATAAAACATTTGTTGTTCACAAAATAACCAATCCCACTCCTGTCTCATGGTATTGTGAACATAAGCACTATTTCGCAGATTTGGATTGATTGGATAGCTAAACTCATCTTCCAATACCCAGCTACGACCCATAGCAGTGAACACATCGTGAGGCCTATAGAGTTGTGGGTTGCCAGAACCAGACATTGACACTGAATACAATAACATCAACTGATCAAGTTAACAGTGTGCATCAATTGTTGGTAAATAATGTAATGCTGCATAAGATGCTACATGACAGTGGCGGAGGTAGGATTTCAATTCAAGGGGGGCAAGCTTAGAAGTCAATATTAACAAAAAAAAATATATATATATATATATATATTAAAAAAACATTATAAAAACAACTATAAGTGTCATACAAAAACTATGTAAACTATATTTAGACATTTAAGTTAATACTATAAAATAAATTGTGGAAATAAATAAATTTTAAAATTATTTAAAATATAGCAATTTATTTGCAAAGTTGTATACACATCTCACTATCTTTTCTTGATTGTTTTTGAAACTATAGGAAAAGTTCGACTTTCTTTTTATTTTACAAACTAATTAAAATTCTAGTTCATAGCATAAACCCACAATTTAAAACTGAAATGTCAACAAATTGAGGACCAAAAAACAAAAAAAATTGTGTACAATATAGGACTATCGATTGACATAAGAAAGACACTACAATGCATTATTATTATGCTAGGTGTGTGTTATTGTGCCTAACGGAAATTCTTCTAATTAAAAGCTAACATCTAACAAGTTAAAAGCTCTTGGTGTGTGTTATTCTGCCTAACGGAAATTCTTCTAATTATTTTTGCTTCTGTCATGAAACTTTTGGGTTGTTTCCTATTTTTTTTCCTTACACGGTGTCAATGACTTAGGTAAGCTTGTCATTTTCCCTCTATTTCAGCAGGGCCAGGAAGCTTTTTTCCTGATTTCTGTTTATTTTCTGCATCAAGCAGGGTAGAGCATTCTAAATATTCCCTAATAGTAGTACATATGGAATATTTTTGGACAACTCAAGGGGGGCACTTGCCCCCTCTCCTCCCCCTCCCCCCTGGCTCCGTCTCCGGTACATGACAAAGACATTCATCAATTTGTGTACTATTACATGCTAAAAATTAAATACTAACACTCAAATTTTACCATAACCATTACACACATAACACGCAATATAACTCAATGTACACACATAACATTTATCACCATTTCTATAGCTTATTGTACGTTTCTTGTAACATCAAACAACTAATATACCTCTAAAATACCATTCAAGAAAATACACATAACACTCATTCAAGAAAATACCAAAGCATAAGTAATACAAATTATTAAATGAAAATTATACTCTAACAAAAAACATACATTATGATTGATAAATTTTTATAATATCTACAACTATACCAAGACAATAATAAAATCCTCAATGTATTTCAAAGAAGAGAATGAGTTAGGTAAACCTGAGATGATGGAGAGATAACACCAACTTCTGACCGAAAATTCTTAGAATGAGGAGAATATCTAAAAATGATGAGGAGAATTGCTTGAGAAGTAGATATAGCAGAATAACTCGATTATAAGAGAACCGAGTAATATTAATAACTCGATTTCCTATTAATCGGGTTAAGCTTCACGTGTGAAAAACTGATGTGAAATGGCATCAGAATAGCATAAAACTCGGTTATATGAGAACCGAGTAACACCAATAACTCGATTATCAGTTATTCGGGTTTTACGTACTCGTTTTCCCCATTGACGAGTTATAAATAGTTACGCTGGAATATCTTATTGCCCAAAAGCCAAGCTGGCACACCAGCGTGGCAAGAACCTGGCTACAACTCGGTTTCTTCATAATCGAGTTACTTAAGTAACTCGGTTTTACGGAGATCGAGTTTTAAAACAGGGGCACGCCCCTATATGGTTTCGAAACAGGGGCATTATGCCAAATATGTTTCACAGAAAGGGCATAAGGCCAGAATCCTCTAAATCTCAGAATTAAAGTTCCAAATAAATTCTTATTGTGGGTTTATAACAATTCCCAATTTCCCATGTGGGTAGGCCCATACCTTAAGCTAAAAAAGCCTAATCCATTTCATCTAATAACCATGAGACCTATGGAGTTATGTGGAAAAATCATATATACAATAAAAGCCAATCCCAAGCCCAGCCTCACTCATGGGAAAAAAAATGTCATTGATTGTATGATACAATTTCTCTTACTGAAGTAAAGTAAGCCTCGGATGAGAACCATAATTGGGCCCGTCGGGATAAAAAGTTGATGAATCACCCATGGTCATTATTATTATTATTATTTATTTTGATAAAAATAGATTTTTTTTTGGAAAACCCAAAAATACACTTTAAAACCTGTGAAGCTTCCAGGAAAAAAATAAAAATAAAAAAATAAAGCGAAAACTTATAAACACCATTCAAGTGGTGCGATAACTTAAAATCTTCACACTTATTCAGCCACACACAAACACAAATAGAGAATCCCTCTCTCAATTGTTTCAACCGCCATTCCTTCACTGCAACAGCAAACTATTAAGAAGCCTTCTCTGCAACAACAAACTATTTAGAAGGTGAGCATGCTTTTTTTTTTTTTTTTTTTTTTTTTTTTTTTTTTTTTTTTTTTTTCTATTCAATTACCGTTCCCATTTGTCTATAATTGCCCACAGATTATTTTCCCTCTATTGAATTTAATTTTCTAGGGTTCTTTTATCTCTATTGAAAAAAAATATGAGTTCTTTTTTATTTATTTATTTATTTATTTAGGAGATATTTGTTAGGTTTTCACTTTTCTTTTATGATGGTCTTTATGTTTTGTCGAATACTGAAGAGTATAGATTTGTTGATGGTTTTCCTTAAACTAAAATTGTGGTTTCCCTAGAATTATTTATAGCATATCAAATTCTGTTTTTTTGCATTACTCAATAAGTATTAGGTTTGGCTACTTTTTTCTCTAATTTTCCATTTATTTTTTCAATTTCTTGAGATTTTTTTGTTTGATTGTTGTATTGATTAAATATTGTTTTTGTTTTACAGATTTTTATTATGTAAATCAAACTAAAACATTGAAATAGCCTCTTTTTTTTTCTTTTTTCTGTTTATGTCATTTTTATTTTGATTCAATTAAAACTTTATTTTGGATTAAATTGACAATTATAATTATTATGACCCAAATAATTTATTCCCCTTTTTTTCCAGTGGCCAAATAGATGGTCACAGAATGTTAACATTGTTTTTATTGTTGAACCTGCCATATTAATATTGTACATAAAGAAATATCAAATGGTCTATGCAGACGTAATACATACTGTTCATTATTTTGAAGCTATCAATAATATAAGTTAGATTGTCACTTATGTTGCAAATGATAGATTTTACTCCATAATTATATATAAATTTTTCTGATGTTTAAATTGTGCAGATAATACAAATTCAAATGAATATGAAGTACACAACTTTGAAGCAGATATCGAAGGTCAAAGATAAATCGAAAGTGAAAGTTAGAGTTTTACGAATGTGGGATGCAATTAAATAGCAAACAACCATTATCTGATCAGCCTCGATATGATATTGGTTGACAAAGAGGTAAATTCATAATTGATTTCCTTTTAGAATAAATTTTACTAATATTATTTTATTAAAACTTGCAGCCAATCAATGTAAATTGGTTGTTATGTACTGCTCCTATTGATTAAGGGATAATTCATTTGAAATGTTTGTAGGGAACATTGATACATGCAAGCATCAGAAAGAATCTTGCTCAAAGTTATCATCCACAACTAAATGAAGGGAGCATATATACAATTACAAATTTCTTAGTTGAAGAAAATAAAGGGAACTATTGTCCAGTACATAACAAACTCAAAATACTTTTCAATTCAACAACTTCAGTCTCAAAATTCAGCGGATTTGATCATTCAATACCTCAATCCCAATTTGAATTTGCTGATTATGGAACAATAGCTTCCCGTTGCTATGACACACCTTACTTGACTAGTAATTATAATTGTTTTACAAGTCAAGCATCTACTTTTACAGAGCTAAAAAAATAATGCAATTCATAACTTAATACTGTCTATTATCTATAAAAAAAATATGTTCTTACCAGATGTGATTGGCATATTGGACTACATTGGAGCCATTGAGGAGATCAAAACAAGAGGGTGTCCAACAAAGATGAGAAACATTCAACTATTGTTAGAAGTGTAAGATATATATACATTTTTTAAAACTTATATGTTATAATTTTTAAATAACTCAAACTTACATATAAAAAACTTTAGGAACAAATCAGTTCAAACAACTTTGTGGGGAAATACTGCACAACAAATAGATGATGATTTCTACAAAACAAATAGATGATGATTTCTACAAAACAAATAAAGGGCCATTCATTGTAATAGTCACTTCAACTATTATGAAAACTTTAAGAGGTAACAATTGATTGAATCATTTATCAAATACATAACATTTATGTATCAATAATGCTTATAAATTTTTACAACTTTTTTGTAGGTGACTATCAACTATCATCCACTTTTGCAACAAAGTTGTATGTCAATTTAGACATTCCAGCAGTTGTAGAAATTAGAAACAAGTAACTACTATTACATTTTTTTTCTTTTCGAGTATGTACCTACTTTGCGATACTTCTTAAATAATAGATAGCATAAAATTGTATAAAACAAATGCTATAGAATTTTTTTAAAAAAAAAGAGACCAGCAGGTATTTTTAAGAAGACATGTTTATTTCAGTTTGTTTAGATATATAACATTGTTTATATCTATCCATTTTTACGATTTGTACGACTAAGCTAAAAAATTGAATATTCAGAAGAAAAAAAATATAAAATAATGCTAATGTTGATGCATAGATTGAACACCACAATGGACAAAAACGTAAAAGAAATACTGCCAAAGGGACTACCTAAAGTACAAGATGGAGACCTTGCCTTACATAATAAAAAAAATAGTTGCTGAAATAAAAGACTTGGAATGGAACTTAGAGACAAAGGTATCAACTATACTCTTATATTATGAATTTATCGTAATTGGTAATTGTTTATGTGTTTTATAATAAGGTATAATTTTATAAACTAACTAAACTTTGTATTATAGGACTTACTGGTAACATGCAATGCCAAAATCATTAATATCAACAACAAATATAGATGGTATTATGTTGCATGTCTTATATGCAAGACAAAAGTGAAACAAGTCAAAGGAGTTCTATGGTGTGAATGTTGTAAAAATGATTCAAAGTTTGCAGTTCCAAGGTAATGAAAGAAAAAATGATTTGTAAATTCACAAACACACACAAAATATATATATATATATATATATAATATTCTACTAACAAATTTGTATCTAAAATAGCTATAGAATACAAGTCCAAGTACAAGATTAGACCGGTTTAACCACATTCATATTGTTTGACAAAGAGCTGAGAAAATTATATCTAAAACTGCAAAAGAACTTGCAGAGATACAAGAAGAGGTAATTTCATATATAAATATCAGCCCTATATCTTTATTATCTGAAAATTGAAGTATACATATTTTGTAAAAGACATGACGCATGTATGTATACATATTTTGCGAATTGTATGATACTTTGTTCATACAGATTTTGAAATTAGGTGAGAATATTTTACCAAAAGAGATTCAGAAAATAATTGGCAATGAATATTTGTTCCAATTGCATCTTGATGAATATAATTTGAAGTATGGAAAAAAAAAAATTACATGGTTATGAAGATTTTGGAGATGGAAATTTCACATAAGCAAAATGACTTAAGTAAAGTTGAAGAACATCAGGTAATTGAAGCATACTTACATCACTTTGCTTACTATATGATTTAAACATTATTCTACACATAACTTACTATACATATCTAACAGATACATAAGAATGAAAATTATTGCAAGACACAATGGAGGAAATTGTAAGAAAATCCAGGAAGGACAAGTACATAGTCAGTCAAAAAATAGAAATAGGAGAAACATTTGTTGAAAGACCTGAATTAACTGCTCCTATAACTACTAAAGATGGAAGACTTGGTCATAAAAGAATGCCTCACCAAATGCTTCAAAAACGTCAAAAGGGTACTAAGCAAATTGCATCAAAGAAGAAAAAAATCTGATGACTTTAGGATCTAAATGTATTAGAACTTCAATGTGTAATGTTGGTAAACCATGATTAAAACATTTAGTCTAGATTTAGGCTGCTCAAAGCGTGGTTATGTGTAAAGTTGGAATTGAATAATTGCAGGAAATTACTATTCAATTTCTACAAGGCTCGATTGATCGAAAATTAGACTCGATCGATCGAAGCTCATGCAGATTGTTTTTTCTACAAAATTTCCAACTCAACCCAAGCCCATATGACGTATAGGATTTTATGTTTTGCTTCAAGTATAAAAGGAAAAACTCTAGCCACATTTTAGAGGTTGTTGATATGCTGTGTGTGTGAATCTCTTGTGAGATCTAGAGGTGTTTACCTTCATACACACTTAGGGTTATCAAGATCAAGATTGATGTCAAGAGCTTGGTGATCTCTTTAGTTGCTATTTCAAGAGCTTAAAGAAAACACAAGTGGGAGTACTTGTGGTTGTTGTGGATCAAGGAAAGAAGTAGTCCATGGACTCGAAGCTATCACGTGATCATGGTAGTAAGTTTTCTACTCGAGGTAGCAGCGTGCATCTTAAACTTCCTAATGCTTGGGTTCCACAAATACATTATATGTCTACAATTTTCCACATAGCTAGCAAAACAGAACATGCCATTAGAAAATCCCATTATCTGAGAATGACTAAAGGGTATTTCGATCCTAGAAATGTTGTTGCTCAATGCGCCATCGCTATTGCAAACAACAGTATACAAATTTCTGCTATTAAGAAGAGGATCCACATGTAGTGGTGTATATAGCAAATAACCATTATGATTGTTGTTGTTTTCTTCATTGGAAAATAGTAATTTGGCTCGGTTGAAGTGTGTGGAAATCAAAATGGGGTTTGTAATGATTGAGTACCGAGATTTGGAAACGCACCTGAATCGGATTAAGGATTTCACTGGTACACAACTGAGGATCTCGTCAATGATGTGGTCTGGGAGAAACACAGTGTAGGGAATTTGACCAAAAATTCCTAACCTGTGAGAAACAAAACAAATAGAGAAAACACACGTAAAAAAAAAATAATCACACGCACAAGACAATATTTACGTGGTTCGGCAATTTGCCTACGTCCACGGAGTTGCAGGGATTTCACTATTATCAGGGAAAATACAATAGTGCACAAGAACACTCTCAAGAAACCCAAATCCCAATTACACCCTAACACTCTCTCACAGAAAAAATAAGAATAGAAACTGGCTGCCTCTCTTTTCTCTATTTTCTCTCATGTGGCTGCTAACTAGGTTAATTGGAATTACACCTTTTCCTTTTCTCTGCCATGTAGCCGCATATATAATAAAGCAATATATATATATATATATGTTACTTTATAAAAGTCAATCAAGTGGGATTCCTTTTTCAACTTGTATGAGGTCACTTTTATGGCCGGATTGGGCTTGGTTGGGCCTTATGGGTTTGTGGCAAAATTCAAGCCACACTAACAAATCTCCACCTTGGCTTGAATTGATCAAGCTTCATGAGCAAACTCCTCCATCAGCTCCACCTTAGCCCTTAAGGGCTCACAAGCTGCAAACATTAACCACAATCCTCCATAACATAGTCCTTCATCCCTGCAACTCATCCTCTTGTCCTCAAGCTAGAAGACCAATTGAAGCTGCGCACAGCTTCAACTTTTCAATAGTGACACCCTTAGTCAACATGTCTGCCGGATTCTTAGATCCACAAATCTTCTCAAGCATTACCAGCTTATCTTTAACAAGGTAACGGATAAAGTGGTATTTTGTCTGTATGTGCTTCGACTTTGAATGAAAAGCTGAATTTTTGGCAAGAAAGATTGCACTCTGACTGTCACTGTGTAGAATGCCCATCTTCTGCTTCTTACCCAATTCATCTAAGAAACCATGTAGCCAAATCATCTCCTTTCCAGCTTCAGTTGCTGCAACATACTCAGCTTCTGTACTAGACAAAGTAACAATCTTCTGTAGATTTGAAGCCCATGATATAGCTGTACCACTCAGAGTAAAAACAAACCCAGTAGTACTCTTTCTACTATCAATATCACCAGCAAAATCAGCATCTACATAACCCTGCAGTTTCAAACTTGCACCTATGAAGCAAAGACATGTATCTGATGAACCCTTCAGATATCTCAGAATCCATTTGACTGCCTCCCAATGCTGCTTTCCAGGCCTACTCATGAATCTACTCACAACTCCCACTGCATGTGCAATGTCTAGCCTTGTACACACCATAGCATACATCAAGCTGCCAATAACTGAGGCATAAGGCACCTTGCTCATATGGTCCCTTTCTACTTCTGTCTTTGGTGACTGTTCCTTGCTTAGTTTGAAATGACTACCCAAGGGTGTGCTTACTGGTTTAGCTTCATTCATGTTGAACTTGCTAAGAACTTTCTTCACATACTCTGACTGTGAAAGCTTCAATGTACCATTAGCCTTGTCTCTAATGATTCTCATACCAAAGATTTGCTTTGCAGCTCCCAAATCCTTCATTGCAAACTGTTTGGACAATTGCTTCTTCAGGATTTTAATCTCCTTAATGGTAGACCCTGCAATAAGCATATCATCCACATATAACAGTAATATGATGTAAGAATTGTCAAAAGACTTAACATAGCAACAGCGATCAGCTTCACATCTCTTGAACCCAATTCTATGCATAAAACTGTCAAATTTCTTGTACCACTGTCTAGGAGCTTGTTTTAGGCCATAAAAGCTCTTTCTTAGTTTGCAAACTAAATTCTCTTGTCCTTGAGCAATGAACCCTTCTGGCTGAATCATGTAAAGGTCTTCCTCCAAGTCACCATGAAGGAATGCTGTCTTCACATCTAACTGCTCAAGATGTAAGTTTTCTGCAGCCACCATTCCCAGTACTAGTCTGATTGTTGACATCTTCACAACTGGAGAAAATATCTCTGTGTAGTCAATACCTTCCTTCTGCTGGAACCCTTTAACAACTAATCTGGCCTTATAATGTTTGCTATCATCATGCTCATTCTTTATTCTGTATACTCACTTGTTGTGCAAAGCCTTCTTTCCTACTGGCAATTCAGTCAGTTCCCATGTCTGATTCCCCAATAAGGAATCCATCTCATCCTTCATGGCTAACTCCCACTTGCTTGAATTTTCATCTTGCAAGGCTTCATCATAACACTCTGACTCACCACCATTAGTTAACAGGAGATAATTTAAAGTAGGTGAATAACGCTGTGGAGGTCTAATGTTCCTGGAAGATCTGCAGACTTCAGCTACAGGTGTACTCAGATCTACCTGTGAATTTACATTCTCTTTATCTTCTTCACCCCTTTTCTGGACAGTACCTTCAGTCAATTCATCTAAGTTGACAAACTCAGATTTCTTTTGATCTATCTCTATAACATCTGACACTACAGTTGACCTGTCCTTGTACATAACCTGTTCATTAAATATCACATTTCTACTTCTGATGATTTTCCTGTTTTGTTCATCCCAAAACCTATAGCCAAATTTCTCATCACCATAGCCAATGAAAAAACATATTTTAGACTTTGCATCAAGTTTACTACGAGCATCAGAATCAATATGAACATAGGAAACACAACCAAAAACTTTTAAGTGTGAAAACTTTACCTCTTTACCGCTCCAAACCTCCTCAGGAAGTCTGAACTCCATGGGAACTGAAGGTCCTCAGTTTATCAGGTAAGCTGCAGTGCTAACAGCATCAGCCCAAAAAGTTTTTGGTAGTCCAGCATGCAACCTTATACTTCTAGCACGCTCATTGAGAGTTCTGTTCATGCGCTCAGCCACTCCATTCTGCTGTGGTGTCCCAGGAATGGTCTTCTCCATCCTAATTCCCTGTGCAGCACAATACTCACTGAACCCTCCATCTATGTACTCTCCTCCATTATCTGACCTCAAACATTTTACTTTCAAACCTGTTTCTGTCTCAACCATGGCCTTCCACTTCTTAAAAGTTTCAAATACATCAGATTTATTTTTCAGAAAATAAACCCATACCTTTCTGCTTGAGTCATCAATGAAAGTGATGTAGTACCTTGAACCTCCAAGGGATGCAACCGGAGAAGGCCCCCACAAATCAGTGTGTACTAACTCCAATTTTTCAGCCTTCGGTGTCCTGCCAGTTTTCAAGAAGCTCACATTTTTCTGCTTTCCTAAGATGCAACTTTCACACATGTCAAAATCAATGGACTTCAATTCTGGTAGTTTTCCTTTTGACAGCAGCATCTTCATCCCTTTCTCACTCATGTGACCAAGTCTGCGGTGCCATAGGCTTGTATCAGTACTTGCATCAGCAACTGCAATTGTGTCTCTTGGACTTGAGGTTATGTACAGAGTACCAATTTTCTTTCCACGAGCCAATACCCTAGCTCCCTTTGTAACCTTCCAAGTACCACCAACAAATAGTATTGCATGCCCTTCATCATCAAGTTGTCCAACAGAAATCAGATTCCTTCTTAGGTCAGGAATATGTTGAACCTTCTCCAGTAACCAAACAGACCCATTAGGCAACAATATCCGAACATCTCCCATACCCACAACATCCAAGGCTGAACCATCAGCCAAATACACCTTACCAAAATCACCTACAACATAATTTTGTATGATTTCTCGGTGTGGAGTGGTATGAAACGAAGCTCCTGAATCCAAAACCCAATCATCAAGTGGACTGTCTACTGCAAGAAGTAATGCATCCTGTACCTCTTCTGTTACAACATTAGCAGAATCATCTTCATTCTTTTTCTTAGGATTTTTGCATTGATTCCTAAAGTGACCTATTTTCCCACAATTTCGTCATTGTACTTGTTGGCCTGATCTAGATTTACTTCTGTTCCGATTAGAATTTCTGGATTTTGATTTGCCCCGATTTGAATTTCTGTTATTACCTTTGCCTCTTGTCTCAAGGTTTAGGGCAGAACCAGATCTTGAGGTTTCGCTTGCATCTCTTCGGCGAATCTCCTCAACCAGAATTAAATCTCGTATATCATTGTACTTGAGCTTTTCTTTTCCTGTAGAATTGCTTACTGCCATCCTCATTGCCTCCCAACTGTTTGGCAAAGAAGCCAAGACGATCAGAGCACGAATCTCATCATCAAAATCAAATTCTACAGACGACAATTGATTTGTGATAGTGGTAAATTCATTCAGATGTTGTGCTACTGATGCATTCTCTGCCATCTTCAGATTGAACAGTTTCTTCATCAAGTGCACTTTATTGTTTGCTGATGGCTTTTCATACATACCAGACAAAGCCTTCATCAGATCTACTGTGGTCTTCTCCTTTACAACATTGTGTGCAACAGACCTAGACAGAGTTAACCTAATGACTCCCAATACCTGTCTGTCAAGAAGAGCCCATTCCTCAGCCTTCATAGCCTCAGGTTTTGTCCCCAAAAGAGGCAGATGCAATTTCCTCCCATAGAGATAATCTTCAATCTGCATCTTCCAATACGCGAAGTCTGTGCCATCAAACTTTTCTATTCCAGACGCCTTTCCTGCTTCCTCTGCCATTGCTCCCACTCAAACCTAACCCTAGGCTCTGATACCAGTTGTAGGGAATTTAACCAAAAATTCCTAACCTGTGAGAAACAAAACAAATAGAGAAAACACACGTCAAAAAAAAATAATCACACGCACAAGACAATATTTACGTGGTTCAGCAATTTGCCTACGTCCACGGAGTTGCAGGGATTTCACTATTATCAGGGAAAATACAATAGTGCACAAGAACACTCTCAAGAAACCCAAATCCCAATTACACCCTAACACTCTCTCACAGAAAAAATAAGAATAGAAACTGGCTGCCTCTCTTTTCTCTATTTTCTCTCATGTGGCTGCTAACTAGGTTAATTGGAATTACACATTTTTCTTTTCTCTGCCATGTAGCCGCATATATAATAAAGCAATATATATATGTTACTTTATAAAAGTCGGTCAAGTGGGATTCCTTTTTCAACTTGTATGAGGTCACTTTTATGGCCGGATTGGGCTTGGTTGGGCCTTATGGGTTTGTGGCAAAATTCAAGCCACACTAACACACAGACGATAATTTAGGCTTTGTTCTCGGCTGAGACATTGCTAATTCATTCGATAATGTGCGTTGTTTGGGTTTCTGTCTTTGTGATTTATTTACTGGGTAAAAGTAAAGTGAAGTGAGGTTAAGACCCTACTGTCCTCCTCACTTCTCACTCCTTACACAACGTATGGCTTTTATTATATATATATATATATATATATATTTTTTTTTTTTTTAAGATATTAAATATAAGGGGTAAAGTTCTGCTACAATTTATACTAAAAAAATTACATAGTTACATATTTTTAAAATATAACTGTTGGATTGTATATTTTTTATATTCTCAACTTGCATGTTAAATTTTATACCAAATAGATATTATTTACTATTCGATTCATAAACTTATTTTTTATATATATTTTTGAAAATATAAAATTTTTGCAAGAATGAGGGATATAAGAAGCAAATGTTATTCAAATGACAGATTTGTAAAAATCTACATTTAATAAAACGATATTAAGTGAAATTGTATTTATTAATTGCAACCAAGTTTGTAGTTGTTAGCTCTCCCAAAAAACAAAAAAAGGCTAGGCAAACGGTAATTACTCATAGTAATACTAATAGTCTGTCGTTGTGTTTGAAGGAGATTCAAAAGTTGTCCTTTTAGCTTTGAAGATGATTATGAAATTTGTTGATTTTGAAGGAGATTCTAAAGTTTTTCCTTTTCTCCTACAAAATCTTTAGCTCTCTTTTCTAGTTATATTAGGTTAACTCTAAGTTCTTTGCTCTTTTGGACTTTGTTTTTGTTTCCAGACATGTAAATTTTTTGTCTAATAATATTGCCCCTTGGGCAACATTTTGTAATTAGGATTGGCCTATTGCCATCCCTTCCCTCCCATTGGATCTTTCTCTCAGAAGTTAGAAATGAGATTGGCCCTTTTACCCTCCTTTTTGATATATAAAATTTTGTTTATAAAAAATACTAAATATAGAAAAAGTGGAGTAATTTGTTTTATATTTTATTTAATTTATAGATATAAATATCAAAGCCGCTAAATAATGACTATCCTTTATCATTAGACTAAAACACCAATTAGTTTTGTGTACGTGAAGATTGAACTTCACATCTCTTATTTGACGATAAAAGTTTTTACCAAATGTGATAATTAGAACCCAAATTTCGGTTAAAAATTTTAAAAAGTGTCAATTGCAGCATCTCTAGAACTTTTATATACTTTTGGAGTAAGAGCTTCTTAATTTTTTTTTTTTCATCTTTACCAATTTAGTAAATTGTAAAAAAAAAAAAAAAAAAAATACTAACCCCTGTGTGAACTTTTATGATGTTGCAATAAAACCTTTTCATTTTCATTTAAAAAATAATAATAATTTGGTGCAAAAATAAGAACATCTATTGCTATAGTACCAAAATTTATATACTAAATTGATGGGAAAAAAATACCGGTCTTACTACAAGAACTTAAACGTACAAGTGGTCTCACTACATATTACCCAATTGTAAATATAAAATAAGTTTTTTTTTAAATAATTTTATGTGGGTTTGTCATGTTTATTTCTGTAGGTTTTTTTTAAATAAAAATGTATTTTTAAATATAAAAATAAGTTAGTAAGTAGTTGCATGTGTATTTATATATATGTATGTATGTATGTATATATGTATTGTAAGGATTGAATTTGGATTGGACCCAGTGTAGAATTGAGTTTAAGCCCAACAAGCCCAAACAATGAATTTATAGAGCGTGGGTGAAATAACCAGTTCTACTCCAAAAGATGGACAATAAAAGTTGCTGCATTAAGATTATTGAACACAAGTAAATGAGAAAATCTATCATCGGCACGGCTGGAGGAGCTTATGTTATAATATCTAGTATTTTGACAAAGCTACAAGAGTTCACTGTATTCTTACAACGATTTTTTTATTTTTTCGATCCCTCTTTTAGGTCACCTTCCCGTGCTATATATTGTAATCTTGGTGTTATCCCTACCATACACGTGTAGGTTGGATTCTAGGGGCTCCTTGTCCCATCCAACACCTCCTAGAACCATCAAATAGTAGCTGTAAGGCTGCTTGGTCACTGTTCAGGTATCACATCTATATTAATGTGGTTAGAGAGTTAGTTGGGAGGCATTTAATGTGAAGGTAGCAGCCTTTTAAGATATTTGTTGCCTCCCTCTACTTATCCCTTGTCCAACGTCCAACTCCTAATTGTGATGTAACTTTGAAGAAGGTCTAGGGTGATAAGACACTCTTACTAATCTCGGATTCTTATTTCCGAGATGGTTTTTCTCCTCGGACGTGTGTTGGATTTATCTTGTATTATTTTTATTTCTCTCTTTATACCATTCCCATTATAACCTCATTTGGCCATTCTCGGATTAGTTAATGTCCTCGAATTGGGCCGTAGGCCCAATCCGTACAGCCTTAATAATACCTCCTGACTAACTGGCCCCCACAATAGCCCCTCAAAATCATCCTTTCAACTCCTCGGGAGGAAATGATGATTTCGATGTCCTCAGTCCATCCTGTTTATGGTTTTATTCTGTATTCCTGATTTTCTAAATGCCTTTTTACTTGCTCAAGGCACGCTCTTGACGCTTCGGTGTCCAGAGCATGCCATCATTAAATTTTGGCGGCACCTTTGTCCCCCACATTCAACGGTAGGATGTAAATCGAACGGTGGAGGATTTTTCTAGTTTTATGAGCGGGAACTTTCCCGCTTGTAACTTCTGCGCCACTATAAATAGCTTTTCAAATCAATTCCTTATCCTCCTTTCAATAATCACACAATCTTAAAGCTCATACACTGAACCTATCTCTTTCTCTCATCTCCCTGTGTGTCTACAAATATTAGAAATTTGTCTGAGGACCCCTTTTTTAAACCTGTAAGTTTTCTTAACGCCTCTTAGTTTTCTTTTAAAACTTGTTAATTGTTCTTCAAAAACCTCTTAGAAAAATGGGTAAGTTCAAATGTTCAGTTGAGTCCGAGGAGGGTATGGAAAGTTTTAGAGCTAAGTATAGGATCCCACCAACAGTAGGCATGAGGTACACTGCCCAGGGGGAATGGGTAGATGCTAGAAAAACAGGAGAGGTGGTCATTCCCATGATCGCCTTCATAGAGGGGGGAATGACCATTCCCATGGATACCATCACTAGGAATTACCTCAGGTTCTTTAGACTATCCCTCACATAGTGCGCCCCAAATATGTTTAGGGTCTTGGGGAGTATAGAAGCTTTAAATGAGAGAATGAACCTAAATTTGACCCACCACGATGTGAATTGGGTATACAGTTTACACCACCTGAAGGGGCAGAGATATTACCTTAAGTCGAGGCATCCCGAAGTAAGGTTAATCTAGTGTCTCCCCACTTCAATCAAAAACTTAAAGGAGGATTTCTTAATCTTTTCTGGGGAATAGCACGATGGCCTACCCTATCCGACTAAGGAGAGAGAACTAGGTGGGGGTATAGCCGTAGATTTATATGTCTTGGTTCGCATTTCTCTTTTGTTTCCTAACACCCCTATCTCTGACGAAATTTTATTCTAATTCAATGATTTTGCAGATAAGAATTCTACTAAACCCAAGCTTAATTTAATCAACAAAGAGAGTTTGGATAAGATTTTGAGTGCCAAGGTGTACGTAAACGAAGCTGACTGCCAACTGCGAGCGGCACACCTGATTCTTGGATATACACCCCTTTCTCTTGCCTTCCAAGCCCCAAAGTACGTGATAAAAGCCAACGATCCTCGACTCCACCGTATCAGTGTTGCCTACCAAGGGTTCGTTGTTTCAGAGGGTATTCCATTTTCTGAAGGCACTCCCCATACTCAACCACTTTTTGTTGCCACTCCTTCAATAGGAGCATCATCCTCCCAACTCATTCTTGAAGAAGAGGAAGAAGAAAAAGAAGATTCAGAGGGGATTGTAGACGTATCAGACACCTCGGATGAATTCGAAGCGTTCAACCAGCCTTTATCCCCCGAGAGTACATCAAACAAAATGGGTATCCAGAGGAAATCCTAGAGGAGCCTGATGGAATTAATAGAAGACCAACCCGGAAAAGGTGCATCGAGGAAGTCCACTCAACCTAAACTTCTTCCTCCTCCTCCCAAATCTCCTCTCCCTCCTCCTCAGCCATCTCTGCCCTCTAGGACTGAACCTGCTGATCCGAAGAGGAAGAGGGAGCAGAAAGGTAAAGACGTGGTAGTGACCAGGAGATCTCATCCAACTCGTGAAGACGAGGCTCAATGAGTTGTGAAGAAGCAAAAAGTTAGCCACGTGTCACAACGAGGTGTGGAAAGGGCAGATACTCAACCTCCAGAGTCTCAGGCTTGGCTCCTAGCACCCATGCTTGGCGGTGAGCCCTTGAGAGATGATGCATCACTTAGGGACTTCAACGGGGGCATTGGGTGCCACGTTGCTTCGGCCTTAGAGGAGGCTTTGTTACTTCCAAAAGATATGACCGAGTTGCGGAATATTAGGAAGAACGAGGTTTTCCTCAATTGTAAGAGATATTTGGGCATGGTATGATGCTAACCCTTTTTTTTTTTACTTATAATTAATATATATATATATATATATATTTATTTATTTGTTATGTTACTGACCCTTTTGCTACAATTCCAGAGCGCATGGAGTGCTGATTCGGGGTCATGTTTACAGTGGTCACATGTTGGATTTTCGATGATAGTTCGCCTCACCAGAGTCTCTTTAGTTGGCAACGAGTTCCTACAAGCTCGCCACACCAAGTTCTTGATTTTGTTCGGTACCTGTAAAGACCAGATTGTTCGCCACAAAATTCTGTCATGCTCCATCTGCTCATCATCCCGTTCAGCCTGTGTTTCAGCCTTCAAAAATCTGTACCTGGACTTGCTTGAGTACACTCCGTTGCTAGTGAATGGCCAAAATAAAGTGTCTTCAGCTGCGCACCTTGAGAGGGGAATAAACTTGATCAACTCAGCTTCTTGTGGGGAGAACAAACCATCAATCAAACCATGATCTCACTGCCTTATGTCTCCATTAATCAAGATCTCCACTTTAGCATCAGCCATTGTGTCCACCTTATGTGATTGAACTTGTGGCATATTTTTCCTTGGCAGCCAATGGTCTTGCCATATACTCACTGCCTTCCCATTTCCAATCCTCCATTGGCAGCCCCTAAGCAAAACCCCCCTTCCATGTAAGATGCTCCTCTAAGCATGAGAGCCACTACTTGACCATTTAGCCTCCATAAAGGTACAATTTGGAAAGAATCACACCTTAAAAACTTTGTGTAGCAATGAGTCCGGGTTTTTCAAAAGTCTTCATGCTTGTTTGGCTAGCAAGGAGTCATTGAACATAACAATGTCCCTAAACCCCATGCCTCCCTCCAATTTTGATTTGGTTAGTTCCTCCCACTTCAACCAATGGATCTTTCTTTTTTCTCCTTTTTGTCCCCACCAAAATTTCTTGATCATGGTTTCCATTTCGTGGCAAAGACCCAAAGGTATTTTGAAGCACCCCATAGCATAAGTTGGGATGGCTTGTATTACCGCTTTAATGAGCACCTCACAACCGGCTTGAGACAAGAGTTTCCCTTCCCAACCATGCAATTTTTTTCACACCTTCTCCTTGATAAAATTGAAGCCTTCTTTCTTTTTTCTACCCACCAATGATGGCAGCCCAAGGTATTGTTCAAAATTCACAATTTCATGTATACCCAAGGCAGCCATTATTTCTTGTTTTGTTGCTTTCGTGGTAGATCTGCTAAAGAAAATTGCTCTTTTGTTTTTGTTCACCTTTTGGCCTGACTCCTCTTCATATTTCTCAAGAATAGTAAGGATTTTCCTGCATTCATCACCACTTGCCCTATAAAAGAGGAGGCTGTCATCTGCAAACAATAAATGAGTTAGTGCTGGGCCTCTCCAGCAAAGAAGGAAGCCCTTGATCTCTCCCAAAACTGCTACTTGTTGGATTAGGCCATGGAGCCCCTTGGTGCAAAGTAGGAAGAGGAAAGGTGATAGTGGGTCACCTTGGTGAATACCTCTAGTGGGTTAGATAAAGCCTTGAGGTTCGCCATTGATCAAAATGGAGTAAGTTACTGATTTTACACATGCCATGATAAACCCTATCCACCTCTTGTTAAAACCCATTTTTCTCATTACATTTTCAAGGTAATCTCATTCCACCTAGTCATATGCCTTACTCATATCAAGTTTAATAGCCATATACCCTGTTTTCCCCGAATTCATGTTGTTCATGCTATGAAGTGATTCAAAAGCCACAAGAATGTTATCATAAATCAATCTATTCTTGGTGAAAGCTGATTGGTGCTCAGTGATGATGGTAGGTAGAATATTTTTAAGTCTATTTGCTAGGACTTTGGATAAAATTTTATAGAGGACATTGCACAAACTAATTGGACGATATTAGGTGACAAATTCCGGGTTTTTTATTTTTGGGATCAATGTAATGAAGGTGTGATTTATTGGGTGAGGGATTGTATCTGTGTTAAGCCATGAGAGAACCGAGTTTGTTACATCCCTATCAACCACCCCCCAAAAGTGTTGGTAGAATAATGGTGGTATGCCATCGGGTCCTGGTGCTTTAAGCCATTTGCTTGGGAGCTTCCTTTACTTCATCATCTCTAAAGGGAGCAACAAGGTCTGCATTCATGTGGTCGGTGATGACATTAGGGATGTGGTCCAACTCAGCTCCTTGTGCATTCGGCTTTGAGGAGGTGAAGAGGTCCTGATAGTACTTGATCATAAGGGTAGCTATGTCATTTGGATCCCCCTCCAATTATTTGATTCATCCATAATCCCACGAATAACATTTTTCCGAAATCTCCTAGTGGCTCGGCAATGAAAGAAACCCGTATTTCTATCTCCATTCTTTAGCCAAAGTGTGCGTGATCTTTGGCTCCACATGTGTGCTTCCTTATCTAAGAGGATGTTTATTTCCTCTTTAAGCGCTCTAACCCATGTGTTCAGCCTCGTTAATTGTGCTTCTAGTTCGGCTTGAATCAAAAGTTCCTTTTTCTTGGCCAACTCCTTTCTCACATTCCTAAAAATGTTATGATTCCACCATTCAAGATCACGACCACATTTTTCAACCCTTTTCAAGATGTCACTGTCACTAAAGCCGTGATTGTAAGATGACCACGAGGCTTCCACCACTTCACCACAACACTCATTCGATAACCACATCTCTTCGAATCTAACTAATTTCCTTCTTGATGGAACTTCCAAACCTGAAAGATTAATGTATAGAGGCATATGGTCTGATGAAGTACAATGGAGATGGTGCACAATTGTACCTGGGAACTTAAGAACCAACTTGCATTGACCACCCCTCAATCCAATCTCTCCCAAATAGAATGTCCATCTGCGAAGTACTTGCTCCACATAAATCTGTTTCCCACAAAGCCAAGATCAAGAAAGCCACACTCATCCAACACGTCCCTAAATAGCTGCATCTGACCCTAATTTCTTGTTGCACCCCCAAGTTTCTCTTCCTGTCTAACTATCTCATTGAAATCACCTGCACACAACCATGGGATATCGGGATGGTGATTAAGACTTCACAGACTATCCCATGCTTCACCTCGCCTTGAAGTGTCTGGTTCACCATAAAACCTTGTGAATCTCCATTCATTAGGGGACCTTTTGTCAATCTAGGTATCAATGTAATACTTGGATGAATCAGTCACCACCAAATTAACTGAGGCTTTCCAAAAAAGAACCAAACCACCACCGTGCCCCACTGTTGGTACCACCCATTTATTTTCAAACTCTAAGTTTTGTTGAATCGTATCTAGCTTTGCTTCTTCTGCTAGTGTCTCGGCAATGAACACGACAGAGGGATCTTTTGCTCGGATTATTTCTCCAAGCTCCTTCCCTGTATGCAAGTTCCCAAGCCCACGACAGTTCCATACTATGCAATTCATGGCAACTGGCGGGGTTGGGTGTTAGCCTCCGCCAATTTGATTCCAGCATCCTCCTCACTCCTTGAAACCTGATACGGTTTGTTTGGTAACTTGGAATGGTCATCACTGAGTGCCGCTGTTCTTTTCCCCTTACTCGGTTTGCCATGTGATAATTCCTCTGTTGGTTTGTTGTTTACACGTATAACCGTAGTCCAACGTGGTTTGGTGGCTGGCGTGGAAACCTTAGGGTTTTTTTTGATTGTCACGTGCAGGGCAGCTGGTCTCAATTGAATTGAAGACTTGTTTTAATTCGGTACTAATTGCTGGGGGAGTAGTGTCCGTCGGTTTTGGTTGTGTGTGACTATCTTCAACGGATGCATGTGGACGTGGATCAGGGCAGGTGGGATTTCCTAATATGGTAGGATTAATTGGTGGGTCATACTCCTTTAAAGCCGCCCCAATCTCATTAAGATGGATATCCTGAATTTGCGCACTTGGAGGCTGAGCATTAATGCGTTTTAAATCCTGAGCATCATTGGAAAAATCTGTCGTTTGTGGCTTTAACTTTGTAACAGCTTGCCTTAACTCCAGACTCTCCACGTCAACTGAATCACAACGACTTTGCTCACCGGTTTCGTCACTACTCAGTGGTGGTGCTCGGCGTTCCTCTGTTTGAACCTCTAGACCAACCTGATTAGTGGGATTCGAATCACTCCGGCCGTTACTCATTGATTGCATGTCCCCTTCCTGTTCGTAACATTCAACACCCATTGGCTCTTATTGCACCGGCACGGAAAGCTTCTCGGTATCTCCTCTGCCCTTGACTGAGAATCTTGTTCAGCCTTGTTGTTCACCTTCCTCGCGGAAAAGCACCCTGGCACCGTGACTGTTTTCTTCTTCGAAGCCATAGAGTTTGATTGAATTTCCACTACACTACCTATAAAAACAGTTTCCCAAAACCCTTGAACAAAAACCCCACAAGCCAAGGAATACACGTGGTATCCCCACGAACCTAACATCACCTTCACAAGAAGGGACAAAACTAACAGCATGGACAAACTCTCCCTCAGAAAGAAGGGACAAACACTTCTACCGTCCAAGGGAAGACCCGGCTTCCAGAGAGACGGAGAGACTTTTGTTCACTTAAAACTTTTTGATTTTACTTAATTACTAGCACAGTGGATTCTTTTTTTTTTTTTTTTTTTTTTTTTGATAGTTACGACATATGAAAGATTTAAATTCTAAATATATTTATTGAATATAACAGAAGATGCTAATAAACGGTGAATTTTATTTTTATGACTGTGACTCAAAACTACATAATGTTCACAAAATAAAACAATAATAATAAAGACACCATGATACTAATCATGAAAACAGAGGGAATTTTGATTGTATTAAATTTTCTTTTTGATATAATTGATTTGTAAGATAGAGAATGATTAAGTATCTTAAAACTGAAATAATAATAATAATGAAATGAAATAAAAACTCAATAGAAAAATAATGGAATAAAAAATTAAAAAATTAATTTTTATATAGGAGAAGTCAAGAAATTATTTGAATTGTTATATTGTTGTAAGTTGTAACATAATCCCTATAATTAAAATGACTTTTATTTGTATGGTAGATCATGGAAAATTCAACTATAATGTTTGATTTCTTCATAAGAAAAAAAAAAAAAAAAAAAAAAAAAAAAAAAAAAAAGAAAAGAAAAGATAACAAGCTAATTTGTTCACAACCTCTAGTGTTTGATGTCCTGGTATCTGAAAATCCTCAAACAAAATTTTGAAAAATCACCACCAATGAAATTAGTATTTGTTAATTGTAGTGTGATCCCAGATTGTGTCCACGAATATGAGATTGTGGTGTTACTTAATGTGATGAAATTCAATGAGCTTAAATTAAACTTGGCCTATTGATCATGAAAAGAAAAGCTTGGCCCAGCCCCCATGTTGGAATCCTGGCTCCAGTCATCTTTGTCAATACCAATTCAAAGTGGTTTCTTTACTCTCATCCAATTTTCCATCACTTCCTCACATAAACAGGTAAAAAAAATCCAATGGTCAAATTGATATATATACAAGTATAAAAGCAGCAACAAGTTTATTGACAAATTGTTTTACAACTATCGACATTGCATGTGATTAGTACATAACAAAAGAGGACTTCTATTTAAACCAGATTTAGAACAAAGTCCATCATAATACAAACCCAAGTTGTCATAGAAAAGCAAATTAAAGTCCTATTGCATTCCAGCCCTTTTCCTAGCCAGGGCGTTTGCACACTGGTTAACTGCTTGGAAGCAATGATTTTATTCTTCACCATAGTATCTGACTAAGGAGGTTCCTGCAATTCGCAGTAAGAGATACATGAGAAATACTATTGCAAGGAGGCCCACCAACACATTCCACAACCACTTTTAGCATCAATCTCAACTTCTATTAGCCAACAAATTTAAGTTAAGACCCATAACTCCATATCTACATTAGAAGCTACAACAATAGCTAGTGTCTACCCTACAACGAGCAATGAACAATCCATTTATCAAACAAGAAATTCAGAGAGCTATTAGATCCATCCATCTATTTAGTCCCCTTAATGAATACGCTTTAACCCTTTCTTGATGGCAGTCCATGTTCCAGAAAAAAGTTGATTGGGGTTCCTATAATTACCACTAAGAAGTAAGAACCATGGCCCAAAATTTATCCTTTTGAACCTTTAATTTCCAATTTAACTTTAGCTAACAAGGATAAATTTTTTGGTTTCAGTGCTTGGAGGCCTAAAATCCCCTCATTCTTAGGCCTTGTGATTTTTTTCTAGCAGACAAGATGTAACTTGAGTTTCTCCTCAGTTGATCACCAAACAAATTGCTACTAATTCTATCCAAGGAATCAAGATCCTCCGTTGGTGGTAGGACACATTATATCACCTAGGTAGGCACAGCATCAAGGTCTATTCTACTAGCAAAGGAAAGTAGATGACCTTTCCAACCAGTAAGTCTACCTTGAACTTTCTTGATCATAAAATAAAAATCTTACCTCATGGATCCCCAGAGTTTCAAGGGGAATCCTTTTCCCAGATTTGGTCTAGAATGAAAGTTTAGACAGCTTCAAAACTCTTCCCTCCTTATAACAAGAACATTTTTTTTTTTTTTTTTTGATAAGATATAACAAGAACATTTTAAGAGGAATAAAATCTAGACTTCCCTTGATTCACCTTCTGCCCAGAGAGATCACAGAGCACATCTAATACTTCTTTTAGACCCTGACAATTTTTCCGATAGGCTTTGGCAAACAAATCCAAATCACTTGCGAAGAATAAATAGCTTCAATCAAAATTTGCTACCTAGCAAGTTGTGAAAAAGGTTACTCAAATTTTTGACCTTATTATCATTTATGTAAAAGTCTGTCCGCAATCCAACAATCAATCAATCAATTCAATTCAATATCTAATTTAATACTATATATAAAAGTAGAAGCATTTTCTTGTAATTAAGAAGGTGTTGCCACGTTAGGAAAAATGCCCACTTAAAAAACAACCACGTTTACAATTAAAAAGCAATAAATTATATTGGTTGGCAACATTAACACACCGTGTGATAGCCTCTCACTCTCTCAGTATAGAAAAGAAAAATAACCAGTCAGAATACAATTAAGTGAGCATTTCAATACTCCCTACGTCTGGCGTTTTTTGCATTTCCAGCTTTTTTTTTTTTTTTTTTTGACCAGCGCTTGGTGCATTGCTCATGTCCCATGAACAATGTACCAAGGCATATGAATAGTAATCACAAAGTGAACAATAACTTTTTTTTTTTTTTTTTTAGTTTTCAGTTTCAGCAAAATAAGCGGTATCCAAATAGACCCTAAAAGGCTTGCTATACTCCCAAAAAAAAAAATGCAAATATAGAGAGAGAAGGCGAGAGTTTGTAAGCCATCAACCGTTCCATCTCCAGACTTAGAGCACCAGATCTGCAACCACATGGAGAAAGAAAAATCTATATGCATCAACATCGTTAGGCTATATATCTACCACCATCAGATCGACGAAACTGGCTCCGATACGTTTTTCTCCATTTTTTAAGATTTGGGTATGGTATATTACTCTTTATTGAGTTTTTTTGTTGGATACGTTTAGATTTGATCTTCGTTTTGATTCTTTTTTGCTTTGGGTTTTTGGGTTCTCCATGAAAATGTTTGTTTTCTCAAATTTTTTTTTCCCTATTTCGGTTTGATTTTAGTTTTGTACTTACCATGCATACTCTCTCTTAGTCGGAAGTCAACCTGGAAATTTGGAAGGAATAGATACACCGAAAGGCTTTAGATGGTTGGGATACCAAAAAAAAAAAAAAAAAAATGTAATACCAACAAATATCATATTAGATCGCAACCCATTATAGAAAATCCACAAAATCAACCATTTAAACCAGAGAAAAAGGAAGTCATGAAGTGAATTTCTTGCAGATTAAGTTCGACCAAAGAAAGAATACTCTAAATCTTTTGGGAATGAAGACCAAATATAAGTATAAAAGACCTCAACTCAGTTGAAGTGAATTCAGACAGAGGAACCTCTGAATCTTTTGGGCATGAAGAAGCATCAAATAGGAGCATTACTAATGAAAAAATGAGATACAAAACCCAACTACAAAAATAACTAGAACCCCAAACCCAAAAATAAACACATATTTCTATCTTCAACTAAACAAATCTCAAAAACCCAATGAAATTTTGAAACTGAGCCAATGTAATTGATAAAAGAAATAAAGCCTGGAAAAAAAAAAAGTACCTGAAAGCATTAATTAGATCTCAAATCGGTAAAAATAAAGCTCTAATTGCCAGGTAAGAATCAAACCTAATCATAAAAAATGAAAAATAAAATAATGCCTAAATCAATGAACAAAATTTAGAAGAAATCCCTGTGAAAATCAAAATGTAAACAAAGAAAAATGCAGATCAATAAGAGTGGTGGATTGGGTTCCAATAACTTTCTTTTTGGGGCTTTGAATTTGAAGCAAAGAAATAGAAAGAAAATGTGCAATGCAACTGTTAGAGAGAAAAGGGTAAGAGATATATTGTTTTCTACCAGAGATGGTGGCTAGAGATCAATAAGTGTTAGAGATAGCGAAATTGAATGTTACAATCTGAAGTGGATGTTGGCCAGAGATGGTGGCCAGATATTAAGTTGTGGGGAAATGTAATTCTATAATCACAAGTTTGAGAATTCTCTAATGCTATTTATGTCACTTTGATTCCAAAAAAAAACTAATAAAGTGGTGGTGTCAGTATTAATGATTTTTACCATATTACCTTGGTGCTTATGGCAAAGATGTTGGCTAATCTCTTTATTTAACCATAAAAAAAAGTGTTCATGGATCACTTAAATGTTGAAGATTGGCAAATCCCTTATTTGGTGTTTATTGCCAATGAATGTCTTGATAGCAAACTTGATAGCAGCGTTTTTGGAGTAATTGCCTAATTGGTAAGCTAGGCACAGAAATGTTATATGATCATTTTAACCATGGATATTTCATATATCTATTAGAAAGACGTGATTTTGGTGAAAATGGAGGAAGTGGATTTGGATTTCTCTTAGGAAAATATGGTACTCTATCAAGGTTAACAAAAACAAGTTGAAGGAGGAAGGATCACTCTTATCAAAAATACATTATCTAGACTACCAATGTATTTCTTTAAAAAAATAAAAAATAAAAAATTATGTATTTCTTTCAAATTTTTTTATTATAAGTATATTTTATTTCAATTTTGATGATCCCTGTTCATGTTGCTAATAGATCAAAAATTAATAAGACAACTTAAGGGGGCTTGGATGAACCTAACAACTTTCATTTAGTGGACTATGGATTGGTGTGTTCCTTATTAAACTTGGGAGGATTGTGCTGCATAAGTTTAGTACATTTAATCAACCTCTTCTAGGGAAATGATTGTAGGTTTTGAATATAGAGGGATTGAGGCATCTCATTAAGCAAAATATGGAAATCATTCAGAGGGGGCAATAGATGTAGCCAGGGAGTCACATTGGGTGGCAGAGTACTAATGGATGTTGGAATATTTTTCTCAATATAGCTATTTTTTATCAGTATTGTATGTGCAATGGTAGCTTTTGAATTAGTTGACCATCTTATAATTCCGATTTCGGCACTTACAATCTCTTTTAACAGATTATTAAACAATCCAATACCCATACCACCCATGCACTTCCGAGCTTTAATAGGAATTCTATCAAACCACATAACTTTTCTGTTTTTCATCATCTTCCTTAACGTGTCCTTCAACTGTCCAATTCTTCATTCGAACCTATGATTTCAATAGAATTAATAAGTTCTCCCTAATTTCTTGCATGAATTAAATAAAAAATATTGTCAAAATAGCTTCTTCAAAATAGTTTTCTTTAAGGAGGTGTTACCACATAGGAAAAAATGCCCATCGAACTTTTAGCCATGTTGCTCAAACATAGAACAAAATGAGATAAATGAAGAGAGAGGGAGATAGAAATCTGAAGGTCAGCCCCTCTGTCAAGCCAGCTTCCTGCCAACGTCTACCCTCCCACCACTGACTAGCCAAGACTACTAACAGTAAGTTTTCCTCTTTATTTTTAAATTTCTGCATTAAATATGATCTTTTTTTTCCCCTATAATAGTTGGATAGATCTTTGGGTTATATGTAGCTTTGATAAGGTATTTGCATTATTTTTTTTTTTGAGAAACCAAGGTATTTGCATTATGATGGTGGTATATTGGTTAAAACACAGGAATAGAATTGAAGTCGGTGTTGTGACTAGCAAAAGAAACAAGATACGCTCCACACCTCTTAGCGGCAGCGCATCCCAAGTGGCAACTACATCAGGTCTCTTTGACTCACAGAATCCACCCCTCATCAAAGCCCTGCTGACTGCAATGCTGAATGGAGAATGTTTTTGGCTGAAGTCCTGTATGTCTTCTTTCCTTGGTTTGGATGAAATCAGAATTTTTTTTATTTTTTTTTTTTTTTTTTATTTTTTTTTATAAATTTGATAGGAATTACAGACTCCTTTAGACAAAGATACATATATTTATTGAAGTTAGTACAATCTTCGGTTATGGTTATAAATCCTATTTTGGTTGTTAACTTGGGACTGTTTTCAATTGACAAGTAGGACATTAACAAATATATTATTTGTTCTTTATGAGATGTATATGTGTTGATAGTGATTTTAATGTTGCAGAAGCCATTGAGAGTAGGAAATAATCCTTAAAATTGCTTCTAATATTGCTGCATTTGGATTATTTAAAAGTCATATAGGCATGGCTTTATGCATAAATTTGTGATGTTTCTTTTGCTGCTTTTACGTGTTTGAGCTTTTGACATCTTAATTTTAGATTAAATGATCTATGAGATTTTTCTCTTTCGTGTATGTGTGTGTTTTAATGTGCTATAATTCTTTCCTAAGGATGCTTATCACATGGTACAATTCAAGGGTTGTAGGCCTTTGACAAGGTAAGGGCTTAATGTAGGCACCGGCAATTCTGAGCAACTAAAAGATTTCATTATCAAAATCTAACCCAATAAGAGATTTATCAATGAAATTGCACATCAAAGAAGAGCAAGTCAAAAGACAAGTAATCCAATCAATGTAACTCCCATCCAAATGGTTTGAATAATTATTTTTATTTGAATGGGTTCCTTTCCTGTAATTAGCTCAAGAAGCAGAATGTCAATATCGTAGACATCCTTTTTGAAAAAATCCAACTCCGTAGCTCCACTGCCATCAAGAAATCTATTGCTCAAGTCATTGTCACTTGAGTTCACAAACATTAGTCCTCCTGGTTCACATAATAGTTAAATCCATTACTCAAAACTCATCTACAGGCTTTAGTAATAGTGGTCAAGATTTGTGTGATCCTCTCATTGGGTTGAGACTTGAGACCCTTTCTTGGGGTGGCTCCTTCTTTAGAACCTACAATTGTCCCTCTTCTTTGGGACCGTCCTTTATTAATTGGCACTTAGCTATATTAGTGAGTTATCTAATCACAAATGCCAAAGGGGGGTTTGAAAGGCATCAAAGTGTTAAATGTTAAACTATATTATTAATTTTTTGATGGAAAAAAAAAACTATATATATATATATATTTATATATAATTTCTATATTTTAGTCATTCTATTATTATTTTTTATATAAAAAATACGCTTGTATTAAATGTCAAACTCAACTATTCTCAAAATAAAGAATGAGTATATCCATCATAATTTTGTAATAAACAAACTTGAAAATGGAACTTTCCATGAAGCAATGGATATTTAAAATTATGATAAAGAGAGGGATTAAGCCTGATATATTTAATTACATACACCACCCTTTTGTTTGGATTTGACAAAGATGGGAAGGATAAGTCTGCTTTGAAGGTTTTTGAGGAGATGAGAATTGTTGGTTACAAAACAAATATTTTCACCTTTAATGCCCTAAGACGCATGGTAACTGTGGAAACCAAAAATCAGTCGAATAATTTCTTTTGCTGCACCATATATCACAGTAAAAGCTAAGGAAAACTTCATAAGAAAGTGCAAAAATAAAGCAATATCTCATATTCAAGCATATTAGAAATGAATTTTATTGATTATTCCATTGCATCTTGACAACATCTCAGAACGTTTTGTTTCAGATTACAATGCGTTGACAGCTATTTTCATGTTCTTTGCGCAATGCCCCGGAAAACCGCAAATGAAATAGTTTCCTCCTTGCACAAGCTTGATCTGATCACTTCCAGATTGAAATGTTTGCCCTGATGATGCCGTGCATGTATCATAACCATTTTTACCTACACCAACCACATTGTGGAATGCTGGGTTGTAGTTGAACACTGTAACATGAAAACAAGAAAAATAATAAACCTTAATAGAAAATCGTCAAACATTATGATAGAGAGTAGATACTGTTGGATGTGAAAACAATCTATACCCATAATTATAATGTTAAAGAAAATGATAAAAAAAAACTGGTCAGAGATTTACCAAAAAAAAAATGGTGATTGAAAAAGATTGAAGTTATTTATATATATATATATATATATAGAAAATAATGATTCATATTTACCGAGTACATCCCCAGCCCTAAAGGTCTTTCCATTAGGCCAACCCACAACATTGAAGGTCCATCCACCAGCATCTCCAACAGTATAGGTTGCTGCCAAAACGTTACCACAGTGAAGGAGCATACCCAATAGCAGAATTGAGACAACAATTGCACTACCTCTTCCCTGGGGTGCCATCTTAATAAAAAAAAATTCCCAACGAAGAGAAATACTCAAAGATAAGATAGAGTCAAGAATGGAGGATACCTTGACCCTATAAAATGTGCGTTTTATAGAGTTTTTGCCATTAACTTTTTTGTTGTTTTAGGGATCAGTCACCAAATATGGTAATGAAGGTGACAATCAGAGTAACATAGAGATAAGGATGGATCTATAGAAATGTGCATTTCATTGAGTTTTAAAACTTTTTTAAGGGACCAATCACCAAATGTGGTAACAAATTGAAGGTTTACTTTATATTTGGTTGCTTATTGTATCATGTCACAAATGGATAGTTGAGATATGAGGGATTTGAACTATGGATGATTGCTTTATAGAGTTTTTGCCACCAACTTTTTTGTTGTTTAAGGGATCAATCACCAAATATGATAATGAAGGTGACAATTAGAGTAACATATAGATAAGGATGGATCTATAGAAATGTGCATTTCATTGAGTTTTTTAAATTTTTTAAGGGACCAATCACCAAATGTGGTAACGAATTGAAGGTTTACTTTATATTTGGTTTTTTATTGTATCATGTCACAAATGGATAGTTGAGATATGAGGAATTTGAACTCTAGATGATTACATTGAAAAGGATGAGAAGTACCAACCATTTTAGCTATAAGACTTTTGGTTGATATCATATAATATGTAATCTAATAATAATAATAATAAATGATATAATAAAAGTTGAGTTACACATTGTATGACATGTTTCTATACATGGACGGTTTCAAAAAATCCTCCCTCCTTGTATTTTTTGTAAAACAATAATAACAATAATAATTTTGGACAAATTTGATGCATCCATTATAGGTGTACCTATAACAATAGTTTTAAAACCACCCCTACAGGGTATTTAGGAAAATAGAAATACATCCTATACTAGCGGTTTTAAACTATTGTAATACGTACTGTCTATGCCTGCGCTTTTAAAACCACCAATATAAGTCATTTAAGAATATAGAAATAAGCCCTATATCAACGTTTTTAAAACGCCGTAATAGGCCCTTCTTGTACCAGCAGTTTCTAAAACGCCACTACAGGGTATTTAGGGAAATGGAAATTCATCCTATACCAGTGGTTCTAAACCGTTGTAATAAGTGTTGCCCATGCCTACACTTTCAAAACTGCCGATATAGGGCATTTAAGGATATAGAAATAAGCCATATACCAATGTTTTTAAAACGTCGTAAAATACCTTACCTACAATTAATTCTTTAAAATATCGTACGGTGCATTTGGAAGACTCACTTTCATCAAAGGTATTTCTATAAAAAAAAACACCAAGCCGCTTATCCCCACACACACACACACACACACACACACTTCCACTTCTTCGCTGCAACTCCATAGACACATAAATTAGAATACCGTGTTCCAGACCAACAAGCATACGAAAAAAGGAAATCCAAAAGGAAGCAAAAAATAAAAAATAAAAAATAACTTTGTTCGTCTTCTACAACAATGAAAACTGAGAAACTTTGTTCATTCTCTACAACAACAGGCGATTCAAAAGCGATTTAGAAAATAATTCAAAAGGTAGGGATTTTTTTCCTCTTTTTTTGTTTTCTATTCAATTACCATTTGTAGGGTTTTGAAAAGGCTACCTTTTTCCTTAATTTCCAATCTATTTTTACAATTCCTTGAGTTCTGTTTGTTCAATTGTTGTATTTTTTTTGGTAGTTTTTTGTTATGTTTGTGCTTTTTTTGGTTCACCCCTAAAATTTGAATTAATTTATGCTTTGTGCAAATCTATGTTTTGTTGAATCGAGAGAGAGAGAGAGAGAGAGAGAGAGAGAGAGAGAGAGAGAGAGAGAGAGAGAGAGAGAGAGAGAGAGAGAGAGAGAGAGAGAGAGAGAGAGAGAGAGAGAGACAAAAACAAAAACAAAAAAACATTGAACTGTTAATTACCTTTCAAATGGAAACAACCCTTGATCTTAATAGTGATATTTCTAACATGGATGGTTTAAAATCTGAATGTTTGGAGAATACAATCGCCTTTGTTGGATTTAGTTAAATATTGTCTTACCGCACTACTCAATTTAGGTTTAAGGTCTGACTACCTTTTTCCTTAATTTCCGATTTATTTTTACAATTTCTTGAGTTATGTTTGTTTGATTGTTGTATTGATTAAATTTTATTTTTGTTTGGAAATTTTTTGTAATGTTTGTACTTTTTCTGGATCACTCCTAAAATTTGAATTAATTTATGTTTTGTGTAGATCTATGTTTACCCTTGATTTTAATAGTGATATTTCTAACATGGATGGTTTAAAATCTAGATGCTTGGAGAATACAATCGCCTTTGTTGTTTTCCTTTTTGAAATTTAATTTTATTATTATTTCTCTACTGATATATGTCTCTATTGATATTTATTTTCATCTTTTTATTTAAGAGAAAGTAGGAACTGCTTTAATTTTTTTAACCCTATTTCCAGTAGCCTTATAGAAGGTTGGAAATCTCCTCAAATTTTTGTTCACTATGCTTTCTAATCAATTTCACTTCTTTGTGTTTGTGTTGGTGGATTTTTGAGACATTTTACTTTGTAATAGTGAGGGTTGTATAATTGCTGATTACCTTTTCAAGCTAGTTTTGTATATTTAGTTTGTCGTCCCTAGCATAAAGTGTTTCATGTACAGTAGCTGTTGATTTTTATAATTCACAAAATTTATCATATGTGCATGCACCCATCCTTTGGTGTTAGTTTTCGAGTTTTTATTGAAAATTTTGTTTTGCGATTCAATGAACTGCTCAAATGTATTTTTTTATTGAGAACCATCGAGGAGTGTACCAACTGTAGGTTTCACAATAGTAACTTTTTGTAATACAATTTCTAGAATTTCAAATCCTAACTAAATTTTAATGGTTGGTTATCTTTTAAACTTAATAATTACATTATAATTTTTGGGTTTTTTATTTTCTCTCTTACCAATTCTGTTATTTGTAAGGGGGAGTGAAATTTTGGAATTTTGAATATTTGGTCAAGGTCATTTTTTGTTTTCCATGAAGAGTTTGTTAATGACCATATTTATGAGACAGGTTCTTTAAGTGACATGCATGGTTTGTGTGAAGGGAGTATTTTCCTGCAATTGCATTCTTCATATCTGTTTGGTTCTTTAATCTTCTTCTTCAACTATTTTTTTTAAATTATTATTATATTTAGGGATTCTAATCATAGTATACTTTTGACAGTTCTATTATTGTTATGAACTTTAGTATGTGTGTAACTAACTTGATCCTATTTTTTGGTTCCTAAGTTATTTGCTCTCATTTTTATTTTCTTTTTAAAAATTTTAATATGTAGTGTAGCCTATGTCCTACTTCTTTACATTTATTTTCCTCAACTTTCTATTCCAAATTTCTATAATCAAATATTTTCTTTTATCCCCTTCTGAGTCTAAATGGCCTTTTGTATTAAAAAGAAGGCAACTTCTAGTGTCTGTTTACTTTTTTGAATCTATAATTTTTTTTATGTCTCTGTTTCTCCATTGCTTTCTTTGGGGCTTGATTTAATTTTTATTTGATTTAAAGTTTGGTTGAGTGGGCTGTTAGGATACGAGTTGCATTACTACATAATGCTTATCAATTTAAACTCTGCTCCTGCAATATGCCTTAATGGCTATTCTTTTTTTCTTTTCTTTTTTTAAAGTAGAATTACTTCATGCTTCCTGAATTTCATACGAAGAAATTTAATGACTAATTGATATTACTTGAAATTGATTTACTTAATATTAGACTTCTTCCCTTTAAAATTCGTATGGTTTTTATTTTAGACTTGCTTGAATTAGTGTAGGATAATTGTGGCTATCAATACATGAGGTGAGATTAGCCAAATAGGCAGTTTGCTTAGCTACAAGTTATTTGATTAGTATGAACTTTAAGAAAATTGGAATCATCACTGTAATGGATGGGCATTTGCATGGGAAATTATAGGTGAGACATCATCAATACTTCGAAGCATAATAGAAATGATTATACATGGGGGAATATTACTATAAAACTAGTGGAAGCATATGGTAGATTAGTGTTATGCTTTATTTCAGTCTTCCTTTGTTTACATTTTTTTCTCATAAACTATTTTTAAAAATACCATTTAGAGGAAAGAAAAGAAGAGTTCTCTTGCCGTTAGAGACGGAGAGGGAGATTGAAGAAATTTGCTATTTTTAATTTGATTTTGATTGTCAATTTGTCACTGCTATAATTATTGTTTCTTTATGTCTTATTGTTATTTCCTTTTATGTATGTTTTGATCTCAAATTGGATTAAAATTATAGGAATAAATAATTGTGTTACCCATGTTCTTAAAATTTTCTATTGTATATGACTAATTGTTAACAATGTTCTATTCAATTTTTATTTATTTTAGATTAGTTTTATGACATTTTGTATGCAGTTTCTGAAATGATTTCAAATTGTAGAGTGAATATATTTTTGGAGTAAATTCGAAATTATTTTCTAGGATGTTTAAATTCTCATTGTAATTCTATTTTTGAAAAATAATTTCCTCAAACAAATTTTCAAACAAAATAACAACTGAAAACATCATCTTTTAAATAACCTTTCATAATTTTTTGAACTATTTAATTGCACTTTCTTTAAAGAACAAAATAATAATAAAAATACTGCATTTACGTTTTTTATAAGAGAAATCCAAAGATGACCATGTGAATGAGAAAAAAAAATTTCTGTTATAAATTTTATTTAATAAAACCTTTTTGTATAATTGATACCTACATTTGTAATTAGTGTTTTGCAAAAACAGTCCTTCACTTCTTTTGTAATAAAGGCATTCTCTTTGTTGGTGTAAAAGCAAAGGCTTTTTGGTTGATGTGCTCATCCAAAAGTATACATTTATAGGCTTTCAATTACTATTAAAAGTGTGACAAAAATTATTAAAATATAGCAAGATGCTAACTTATGTTTTTTGCTTGACTTTGTGATTCATTAGATTGATTAGAAAAGCTTTTTTTGCTTTTTGAAGTGGTGCTTCAATTTTATTTGTGTCTACATAATTTCAAAATTGTAAAGTTGTGATTTACAACTATTTTGTGTTGGCTTTAATTCCGTGCCAAATTTGATTGTAATTTTGTACATTCTTTTGTACCCTGTATTTTATGTGGGTTTTCGTTGTAAGGGTTGTGTGTGAGAGAGAGTGTGAATACTCAAGGAAATTGAAGACCAAAGAAGTTTTCGCGAGTATCTCACGAGTAGCCTTCCTGCGAAGTGAAGCATGTGCTCAGCACATAATTGGAATGCGAAGAGTTACGAAAGATAGTGAGAGCTAGTTTTTGCAAGTATTTCGTGGGTAAGGCCTTCCCGTGAGATACCCATGAAACATTCTGTTTTGCCAATTTGTCATATCTGATACACCCTCTTTATACCCACACTATATATACCCATATTACCCACATATGTTAAGAAGTGCTTTTTCAGGGAGAAAACCCTAGCCACAACCTTTGAGAGTTAGAAATTGTTATACCCATAATCCTCTACACAATCCATTGTGGTTTTCCTCAACTTCTACCTCTCCATTTCCAAATCCTTGAGAGGTTGATAGCCTAAACACTTACCACACCCATTCTGAGTGTAAAGTGAGGTTTTGGTGCTATTGGGAAGCATTGGAAGAAGCCATTTGTTTGATGGATGCAATTGGGCTGAATTGCGTGATTCGGAGAGCTAGAGAAGAAAAGGCTTGGCAAAGTCAGTCGATAGCAGGAGCTTGAAGGGCTCAAGTACATGGGATAGATTAGGCTTGGAGGGTCTTTTGTTATTCATGTACTCCAACTTATTCTCTAGTAGATCGATTTACCGCTTGGAGGGTGACGAAGAGGTTTTTCACCGAGTTCTTCGGTTTCTTCTTCAATAACACATCGGCATGTTATTTTGTGTTTGCATGAAAGTTAAAAGAGTAGGGAAGAAGAATGCAAACACAAGATAACACACCGATGTATTATTGAAGAGAAAACTGAAGAACTTGGCAAAAAACCTCTCTGTTACTCTCCAAGCGGTAAATCGATCAACTAGAGAATAAGTTGGAATACATGAATAACAAAAGACTCTCCAAGCCTAATCTACCCCATGTACTCGAGCCCTCCAAGCTCCTGCTACCAACTGACTTCGCCAAGCCTTATCTTCTCTAACTCTGGATCACGCAATTTAGCCCGATTGCATCCACCAAACAAATGGCTTCTTCCAATGCTTCCCAATAGCACCAAAACCTCATTTTACACTCAGGATGGGTGTTGTAAGTGTTTGGACTATCAACCTCTCATGGATTTGAAAATGGAGAGGTAGGAGTTAAGGAAAACTATAATGGATTGTGTAGAGAATTATGGGTATAACAATCTCTCACTCTCAAGGGTAATGGCTAGGGTTTTCTCTCTGAAAAGCACTCCTTAACATATGTGGGTAATGTGAGTATATATAATGTGGGTAGAGACCTAGTTTATCACATATGACAAATTGGCAAAACAGAATGTTTCGCGGGTATTTCGCAGGAAGGCCTTACCTGCGAGACACTCATGAAAACCAGCTGTCACCATCTATCATGACTCTTCGCATTCCAGTCATGTGCTAAGCACATGCTTCACTTCACGGGAAGGCTTCTCGCGAGCTACTCGTGAAAACTTCTTTGGTCTTCCATTTGCCTTGAGTCTTCACACTCTCTCTCACACACAACCCTTACAATAAAATCCCACATAAAATACAGGCTACAAAAGATTGAACAAAATTACAATCAAATTTAGTACGGAATTAAAGCCAACACAAAATAGTTGTAAATTACAACTTTACAATAACCATTTGGAATAGCTTTTAACTTTCAACTTTAAGCTTTTTAACTATTTTAATTTTAAAATTTCTAATTTCTAATACATTAAGGTAGAAGTTAAAAGCCGGTTGTGGAAAGATAGGTTTTAGGAAATTTTTTTGTCAGTTTGGATTTTTTTTTTTAGAAGAAGTTTGGATGATATTTAAAGATTAAAAATCACAAAAATTACATTCAATAAGGCCATTGCATATTCCTAAATCAGACAATTGCCAAATACACATAAACCTCAGAATTAAAGTTCCAAATAAATTCTTATTGTGGGTTTATAACAATTCCCAATTTCCCATGTGGGTAGGCCCATACCTTAAGCTAAAAAAGCCCAATCCATTTCATCTAATAACCATGAGACCTATGGAGTTATGTGGAAAAATCATATATACAATAAAAGCCAATCCCAAGCCCAAAGTTGATGAATCACCCATGGTCATTATTATTATTTTTTATTTTGTTAAAAATAGATTTTTTTTGGAAAACCCAAAAATGCACTTTAAAACCTGTGAAACTTCCAGGAAAGAACGCGAAAAAAAAAAAAAAAAAAAAGTGTGAAAACTTATAAACACCATTCAAGTGGTGCGATAACGTAAAATCTTCCACAGCCAAACACACAAACAAAAATAGAGAATCCCTCCCTCAATTGTTTCAACCGCCATTCCTTCACTACAACAGCAAACTATTCAGAAACCTTCTCTGCAACAACAAACTATTTAGAAGGTGAGCATGCTTTTTTTCTATTCAATTACCATTCCCATTTGTCTATAACTGCCCACAGATCATTTTCCCTCTATTGAATTTAATTTTCTAGGGTTTTGAAAAAACATATGAGTTCTAATTTTCTCCTTTTTTTTTTTTTCTCCATTTAGGAGATTTTTGTTAGGTTTTCACTTTTCTTTTCCGATTGTCTTTATGTTTTGTCGAATACTAAATAGTATAGATTTGTTGATGGTTTTCCTTAAACTAAAATTATGGTTTCCCTAGAATTATTTACTGCATATTAAATTCTGTTTTGCTGCATTACTCAATAAGTATTAGGTTTGGCTACTTTTTTCACTAATTTTCCATTTATTTTTTCAATTTCTTGAGATCTTTTTGTTCGATTGTTGTATTGATTAAATATTGTTTTTGTTTTACAGATTTTTATTACGTAAATCAAACTGAAACATTGAAATAGCCTTTTTTTTTTCTTTATGTTTATGTCATCTTTATTTTGATTCAATTAAAACTTTATTTTGGACTAAATTGACAATTATAATTATTATGACCCAAATAATTTATTCCCCTTTTTTTCCAGTGGCCAAATAGATGGTCACAGAATGTTAACATTATTTTTATTGTTGAACTTGCAATATTAATATTGTACATAAAGAAATATTGAATGGTCTATGTAGACGTAATACATACTGTTCATTATTTTGAAGCTGTCAATAATATAAGTTAGATTGTCACTTATGTTGCAAATGATAGATTTTACTCCATAATTATATATAAATTTTTCTGATGTTTAAATTGTGCAGATAATACAAATTCAAATGAATATGGAGTACACAACTTTGAAGCAGATATCGAGGGACAAAGATAAATCAAAAGTGAAAGTTAGAGTTTTACGAATGTGGGATGCAATTAATATAGCAAACAACCATGATCTGATTAGCCTCGATATGATATTGGTTGACAAAGAGGTAAATTCATAATTGATTTCCTTTTAGAATAATTTTTACTAACATTATTTTACTAAAACTTGCAGCCAGTTAATGTATATTGGTTGCTATGTACTGCTCCTATTGATTAAGGGATAATTCATTTGAAATGTTCGTAGGGAACATTGATACATGCAAGCATCAGAAAGAATCTTGCTCAAAGTTATCATCCACAACTAAATGAAGGGAGCATATATACAATTACAAATTTCTTAGTTGAAGAAAATAAAGGGAACTATTGTCCAGTACATAACAAACTCAAAATACTTTTCAATTCAACAACTTCAGTCTCAAAATTTAGCGGATTTGATCATTCGAAACCTCAATCCCAATCTGAATTTGCTGATTATGGAACAATAGCTTCCCATTGCTATGACACTACTTACTTGACTGGTAATTTTAATTGTTTTACAAGTCAAGCATCTACTTTTACAGAGCTAAAAAATAATGCAATTCATAACTTAATACTGACTCTTATCTAAAAAAAAAAAAAATATGTTCTTACTAGATGTGATTGGCATATTGGACAACATTGAAGCCATTGGGGAGATCAAAACAAGTGGACGTCCAACAAAGATGAGAAACATTCAACTATTGTTAGAAGAGTAAGATATATATACATTTTTTAAAACTTATATGTTATAATTTTTAAATAACTCAAACTTACATATAAACAACTTTAGGAACAAATCAATTCAAACAACTTTGTAGGGAAATACTACATAACAAATAGATGATGATTTCTAGAAAACAAATAAAGGGCCATTCATTGTAATAGTCACTTCAACTATTATGAAAAATTTAAGAGGTAACAATTGATTGAATCATTTATCAAGTACATAACATTTATGTATCAATAATGCTTATAAATTTTTACAACTTTTTTGTAGGGGATTATCAACTATCATCCACTTTTGCAACAAAGTTGTATGTCAATTTAGACATTTCAGAAGTTGCAGAAATTAGAAACAAGTAACTACTATTACACTTTTTCTTTTCGAGTGTGTACCTACTTTGTGATACTTCTTAAATAATAGATAGCATAAAATTGTATTAAATAGATGCTATAGAAGTTTGAAAAAAAAAAAAGAGACTAGCAGGTATTTTTAAGAAGACATGTTTATTTCAGTTTGTTTAGATATATAACATTGTATACATCTATTCCTTTTTACGATTTGTATGATTATGCTAAAAAGTTGAATATTCAGAAGAAAAAATATAAAATAATGTTAATGTTGATGCATAGATTGAACACCACAATGAACATAAACGTAAAAGAAATACTGCGAAAGAGACTACCTAAAGTACAAGATGGAGAACTTGCCTTACATAATAAAAAAACAGTTGCTTAAATAAAGGAATTGGAATGGAACTTAGAGACAGGTATCAACTATACTCTTATATTATGAATTTATTGTAATTCGTAATTGTTTATGTGTTTTTATAATAAGGTATAATTTTATAAACTAACTAAACTTTGTATTATAGGACTTACTAGTTACAAGCAATGCAAAAATCATTAATATCAACAACAAATATGGATGGTATTATGTTGCATGTCTTATATGGAAGACAAAAATGAAACAAGTCAAAGGAGTTCTATGGTGTGAATGTCGTAAAAATGAGCCAAAGTTTGCAATTCCAAGGTAATGAAAGAAAAAAATGATTTGTAAATTCACAAACACACACAAAATATATATAATATTCTACTAACAAATTTGTATCTAAAATAGCTATAGAATACAAGTCCAAGTACAAGATGAGAGCTGAGAAAATTATATCTAAAACTGCAAAAGAACTTGCAGAGATACAAGAAGAGTTAATTTCATATATAAATATCAGCCCTATATCTTTATTATCTGAAAATTGAAGTATACATATTTTGCACAAGACATGACGCATGTATGTATACATATTTTGCTAATTGTATGATACTTTGTTCATACAGATTTTGAAATTGGATGAGAATATTTTACCAAAAGAGATTCAGAAAATAATTGGCAATGAATGTTTGTTCCAACTGCATCTTGATGAATATAATTTGAAGTATGGAAAAGAAAATTACATGGTTTCAAAGATTTTGGAGACGAAAATTTCACATAAGCAAAATGACTTACGTAAAGTTGAAGAACATCAAGTACTTGAAGCATACTTACTTCACTTTGCTTACTATATGATTTAAACATTAGTCTACACATAACTTACTATACATATCTAACTGATACATAAGAATGAAAATTATTGCAGGACATAATGGAGGAAATTGTAAGAAAATTAAGGAAGGACAAGTACATAGCCAGTCAAAAAATAGAAATAGAAGAAACATCTATTGAAAGACCTGAATTAACTATTCCTATAACTACTAAAGATGGAAGACCTGGTCATAAAAGAATGCCGCTCCAAATGCTTCAAAAACATCAAAAGGGTACTAAGCAAATTGCATCAAAGAGGAAAAAAAGTTATGAAGACTTTAAGATCTAAATGTATTAGAACTTTAATGTGTAATGTTGGCAAACCATGATCAAAACATTTAGTCTAGATTTAGGCTGCTTAAAGTGTGGTTATGTGTACAGTTGGAATCGAGTAATTGCAGGAAATACCTATTCAATTTCTACAAGGCTCGATCGATCGAAAATTAGACTTGATCGATCGAAGCTCGTGCAGATTATTTTTTCTACAAAATTTCCAACTCAACCCAAGCCCATATGACATGTATGGTTTTATGTTTTGATTCAAGTATAAAAGAAAAACCCTAACCACGTTTTAGAGGTTGTTGATATGCTGTGTGTGTGTGAATATCTTGTGAGATCTTTAGGTGTTTACCTTCATACATACTTAGGGTTATCAAGATCAATATTGATATCAAGAGCTTGGTGATTTCTTCAGTTGATGTTTCAAAAGCTTAAAGAAAACACAATTGGGAGTACTTGTGGTTGCTGTGGATCAAGGAAAGAAGTAGCCCGTGGACTCGAAACTGTCATGTGGTTGTGGTAGTAATTTTTCTACTTGAGGTAGCAATAGGATGTTAGTGGTCTAAGTCACCATTGTAAAAACTTCAATTCTTTCATACTGGATCTGTTTTACCTTGAGGATAGCTAGGTTAAATCTTTCCCAGGTTTTTTACCGGTTTGGTTTTTCTGGGTTATCATATCATTGTGTTTTTTATTTTCTCCATTGTTTACATGATATGATTTACTTATGTTAACCTAAATTTGAATCATTTACCTAAGTAATCACTTGGCTAAATAACTAGGTTAAACAACTTGTGTTTTAAGGGGATTAAAAACGTACAATTGGTATCAGAGCGGGTTAGCTCTAGTATTTTAGATCCTTTGATCTAAGAGTTGATCCTTGACCTCTGTTGTCATGGATTCTTGGAAGTTCTTATTGGTAAAATTCCAACTTGTCTACTTTTGGTTTGTGTCTCTTGTTACTTTTGTTAAGTCTTTCCTTGAGTATCTTGATATAATTACATGTGATGATAATTATGTGTGCTATACTGCTTTAATCGCCTTAAAGGCACGTGATTCTTGTCTTTGGTATTTGGATTGTGGTTGTTCCAAGCATATGATAGGAAACAAAGCTTTATTCAAGTCACTCTTTGAAGGAAAGATTGGGACAATCACGTTTGGAGATGGAAGCAAATCTGTGATCAGAGGCATTGGAACTGTGGATATTCCAGGGTTGTTGGTTTTTGAAGATGTCTGGTATGTTGATGAGCTGAAGGCTAACTTACTCAGCATCAGTCAGATTTGTGACAATAGATTGAATGTTCTCTTCACCAAGTATGAATGTGAGATACTTGATGGAGATGACTGCATGTGTATTGGTGTTAGGACAGCTAACAACTGTTATGGTATAACACCAAGTATAAGCAACAAGTGTTTTAATGCAAAGATCAATTGATAGGCTAAAAACGAATTGACCCCTTGTGATAAATTAACTAATTAATTTAGTCAAGTGAATTAATTAAGTTAATTAACATGAAAACGTGGTAGCACAAACAAATCACCAATAAACTAAGTATGCAGTGAAAAATAAATTTGACATGGTGATTTGTTTACGAATAGGGAAAACCTAATGGCAAAACCCCATCGGGTGATTTTCAAGTCACCACTCCTAAAACTCCACTATTATCACAACAAGTTGTTACAAGTAAAGGAATCCCAAGTACCTTACCAACCTACAGTTGAACCCTTACCTCAATACCCAATTAGACTTTTTCTGTAGTGATGGCTTCCCCTTTTGATGCATAACTCCTAAGTACGTGACTAACCAATTGCGCGGATCTCAATACGTGACTTCAATCACCAACTAAGAAAGTTGTTGGTTGCAAAGTTCTTTAGTTCATCCACAAGATGAAGATCAAGAAGATGTTTAGTCACAAAACCCTACGGTGCACATACGCAGCAACTTCTTCAAGAGAAAGAGATGAACTAGGGAAAGAACTTCGTCTCCGGTCACAATTTGCTCGAACAGAGTTTGCTCAATGCTTGTGCAACTTGTGAACTATTTGATGGCCCTTAAAACAATCATTTTATATGTCTAGGGTTAGGAGAAAAGAAGGCCCAAAGACATATTCACGAATCCCGAGAAAATCATATCAGAATTCTGAAATTTTTAAACCTCGACAAATAGGAGGTGTCGAGAAGTTGTCGAGCAGGTGTTGAGCACACGGGATGAACAGCTTCCTTAAACCTTGACACATGCTAGCTATCGAGTTTTAGTAACTCTACACTTTTAGCTTGTTTTCTTAGATAGATTTGAAAATTTCAACACTTGATCTTGAAACATGGTTTTTTGAAGTATTTATACACATCCTAAATCTACCCAAATACAAGTAAAGTGCGTTTTGTCAAAGGATAAGCCAATTACATAAAATAGTGACATATGTTCCTAACAAGTGAATCACATATGTCCTAACAATCTCCCCCTTTGGCAATCCGTGACAAAACCACAACAAACAAATGAACATATGAGAGAATTCATAAATCACTCAACTCATACTCACTTGTTGAATAAAATAAAATCTATCATAACACAAACTCTTGAAAAATTTTGCAAGAAGAGAGTTTATAGCAAGTAGATTTTGACAAACTGTATTTCTGAAACACTTTAAACAAACCTCATCAAAGCATATTTGTGTGAAACAGAAATAATAGATTACATACAAGCATAAGAAACATGTATATAAAGAGAGAAAAGAAATAACACAAGTAAAGGGTAGGTGAAAGAAAAACATACATTAACATATATAAAGAAGATAAGTACAATGTATGTCAAAAAATGGTCACAAGACCTAATATACAAGAACAATGTATCTATAAAAGAAAGAGAAGAAAATATACATAATATCCTCACTACATCCCTTAAAACATATCAACACTCCCCCTAACAAAATGTCCTATACTAACTCTTCTTCTAAGTATGACCACTCTTATATCAAAACTACTCCCCCTTTTTGTCACGAGTGACAAAGGGTAAGAGTGTCAAGTAGACATCTCATCAGTAGAGCTAGCATCTCCATCATCATTATCCTCAAAAGCACCATCATCATCAACAGAATCAGAATCAACAAAAGGTGGTGAAGGAGTAGCCTTAGGAGCAAATCCGCCCATGGTCGCTTGCCGTCTAGCAATACAGCCAACACGAACGTTCACCTGATACAACTCTGTAAAAAGTGTATCTAGGCGAGCATCCATGCGCTGCAGCTACGCCATGATGTCTACTAGAGTCACATTGCTCGAAGAAGAGGAGGGAGCAGATGTGGATGGAGCGAAATGGGATAGAGCTAAACGGGAGGAAGGAGCTGCTAAATCCGACTGCCTCGACCGAAACTGCGCCTCACTACGTTTAACAGTGGTGTAGTCTATGGCACACATGATAGAAAAATTGTTGGAAGAGGGAAAAGGAATAGAAAAATGGCGTAAGATCCTCGTGATAGTGGAAGGAAAGATGAGCTTATCATGGGGACACTGAATCTAGATGAACATCTATAATAGAAAGAATGAAATGAGAAGGGAAGTTTATAGTAAGATGCTCAAGAAGAGACAACAAAAACCGAGCATAAGGCTCTGTGATGGAGTTGTAGTGAGAAAGTGGATGGAGTACAAAAGTCATCACTATGTTTATGAATCTAGGACTTTTAACAAAAGGCCTACATGATGTAAACTGACGATCACCCCAATTAGAAGGGCGCTCGCAGATAGCAACCATGAGCTTATCCTTGGACACAGTCTGCAGATGCTCACAACTAGGATAGTTAGGAAACTTTACCCTAGGAACCCGAAGCACATCCGCAACAAGCTGCGGTGTGACAGGAATACGTGTACCTCAAACATGAGTAAATAAAAGAGGTATTGAACGATTAATCTCGTGCATGTTAGAGTAAAACTCCTGGATAAGCACGAGAGGACAAGTGATTAAGACGTCACACAGTGACTCCCATTCCTGACTGTGAATGACAGTAGGTAGGTCAGTGTCGGCGGAGTCCACTAGAATGACTTGGCATTCCGAATGAACACCTCGTCTAGAAATGTTCTCCGAAAATGCCTTGTGGGCATCATCATCACGGAACCAAAGGGAGAGAAGAGTAGAATTAGAAGATGAAGAAGCTCTGGAATGAAGAAGGTTCCGAGCCAGAGTAGATTTATGCTTAGGTGTCATAGCCACGACTAACATAAACATAAAGAGAGGGAGAGAAATAAAGACAACCAGAAAAGTCTCAAGCAATTCAAATATAATAAGTATATTGAAAAGAGAGTAAGTATGCATGGGAAATGCATGAACATGTAACATGCAAAAGAAATTACATCATAGGCTCATCCCAATCCAAACCTATCAGCACACAAACAGTTTGCACACATCTAAATGCATGACAATACTATTATAATGCTAATGTGATACAATGCATGAGATTTTAAACTCATTTAAGTGAAAACCCATTCCAAAATTTCAATAATAACTCATCAATTTGAAAAACCTTAAAACCTAGGTTTCAAAACATGAAATGCATGAAGAATGAGAGATAAGAAGCTTACCAAGTGAAGAAAATCTTGAAAAAGCTTGAAGAAACCTTGAGGATCAAGATTGGAGTGAGATGAGGTTGTTTAGGAGAGAAAAGAGAGAGCTATCGAGAGAGAGATCGAAAGAAATGAGGGTCAGATCACACGAGGAAGTATAAATAAACCCTCAGTAAATCTCGACAGATGAAGGTGTCGAGAGGTGTCAAGACATCTGTCGAGGTAGGTGTCGAGAAAAAGGTCTTCGACAAATACAGGTATTGAGGAGGTGTCGAGGAACAAACCATCAGATACAAGAACAGAAGCTCAATCGATCCACTAGCTGTCGAAAAGCTATCGAGGAGGCAGGAACTTTCTCGATCAATCCACCAAGTGTCGAGAAGCTGTCGAGATTGCGATAAGAAAAAGGTTAAGAAGCTCGACAGATAGCAAGTATCGAGGAGGTATCGAGCTAGCTTTTAAAAGTAGTTTTTCGAGAAGTGAAAATACAGACATGAATGCAATCCAACATGCAACTCAACCAATGATCCAAACACCATATAAACCTCTCAAAATCATCTCTCAACAGCAATTTTAATCACATGGATCCCAAAAACACACAAACGCTAAACAAGTCTAACCGATTTTATTTTTTAAAAACAAGTGAAGACAGTTTAGTAAGTATACATTAACACGTGTAAAACCTTATGATGGTCAAATCAAATTGTACCTGCACATGTATCAAGAGTAGCAAAGAATATTGCGTGTTGTGTGTGAAAAACATCGCAAGATTGCATAAGTATATACATGTTATGATGATTTAAGATATGAGAAAATCACTTTAACATACACAATCATAATTGCTTGATGGGGACTATCACCTTCGAGGTACATCTTATACCTCCCACATCTCCTAGAATACACGTTTGCAATCATATTTAAAACATTTTTTATCTTTTTGCTTTTTATTTTCTTTGCATATTTTTATTTAAGCAAATCATGCATAAGCATATTAGAGATAGAGAAGAAATACCGAATGATGGTAAGCATTTAACATTCCAATTTTGCTATGTCGAAGCACACAAATGTCATTGACACTGCATTTTTGCTATGCCAAAGCATATAGGTGTCATGTTATGATTGGCGGGCAACAGTGGTGAGATGGTTATTTATGCATTTCTCTTAAAACTTTTAGTCCTACATGTCAAAAAGAGTGATACAAGTGTTAAGTACAAGAGATAACTTAATCTTACTCATCACAAACAAGAGCCACAAAGCTCACTTGCTTAGTTGTGCATAGAGATACTCATCTAAGTTACAAAAGATACAAAATTTAAAAAACTTTGTTTCAATGGCCATCCAAGGTACACAAGTACCAACGTACACAAAACACACACTGTTTTTGTATTTTTCTGATTTTTCAATTTTTTATTTTTATATGAAAAAACAAAACAAAATAAAAAAGAAAAATAATCAAACAAAAACATGTTAAACAAAGCAAAGCATAAAAACTAGATTGACTCAAAACTTGAAATCAAAACACATAAGTAATGCACAATAAAATCAAGAAGAGAGAAAGAGAAAAGTGATAGAATCACTTGGAGCCATTTTCCTTCCACACCCTAGAAGAACATTTCCTTTGATTAAACCCTTGAACCGACGGTGAGGGGGAAGAATTAAAACCGTTCAAGTTCAAAAGAAACATGAGGGCTTTAAGAAGATCTCCAAGGGGAGCAAGAGAGGATTTAAGCTAATTCTGGCTTCTAGATGCTATCATGCCCTTACTCTGTTGAGTGGCTAGCCACTTATAGCAATTTGGTCGAGTATGACCAGTAACTCCACAATGATGATAGAGATGCTGCTTCTTTTGTTTAGGCTTTTGAGAGTTAGCTTTTTTAGCCCTAGGGTTCTTAGCTTTCTTCTTATCTTGCTTAGGGGGTGCTTCTAAGATAGATTTACCTTTGTCTAAGTTCTCACTAGTTAAATCAGTTTTAACATCATTGTTCTCAATTTCAACATTATAGCTAGGAGGAACAAAAATAGTAGTACTAGTAGAAGCAGTATTAGAGGAAGAGAAACCATACCCTAAACCTGTTCGGTTAGAAGTAGATTTCTAAAGATTGAGCATCTCATCAAGCTTTGCACTTAAAGTCCTCTCCAATTGAGCTCTGACTTGAAACAGCTTCGCTTCAAGCTTTTTGGTCTTCTCAGCCAAGAAATTGTTCTCGAACCTCAGTACTCCAATAATCTGATTAGCCTCATCAAACTTTGTGGAAAGCTCCTCACAATCAAGTTCCACATCACTGAGCTTCTTGGTAGTTAGCCTATTCAGTTTCTCATACTTCTCAGAAAGCTTGTATAGTTTCTCATAGGCTGTATGGATGTCATCTTGATCATCCATCTTTTCAATCTAGGATTCCACCAATTCATCTTCTTCAACCACATCTTCAACAATCCCATCAGTAGGATTAATAGTGGCAGTGAAGGCATTCAAGATTCTGTCATCCTCATTGTCGGAATCATCCTTAGGCTTGGTGTCGCTCAAGGTAGCAGCAAGTGCCTTACTTTTCCTAATGCTCTTGAGATAAGTAGGACACTCTTGTTTCATGTGACCAAAGCCTTGACACCTAAAGCACTTAGGTCTTGCGGGAACAGTGTACTGACCACCATCCCTAGCATCCTTCTTCCCTTTGTCTTGACTCTTGAACTGAGAAAAACTAGATTGCCTACGGTCCTTGTCGAAGCCCTTTCCATTGGCATTCTTCATAAACTTTTTGAACTGCCTAGTGATGTAGAACTTCATCATGGAATCTTCATTGTCGGAAGACTCATCTATGTCACTGCTCTTGGCCTTCAAAGCCATGCTTTTGCCTTTACCCGACTTGCCTATTCTTGTTAACCCTAGTTTGTAAGTCTGCAAGTTTCCAACTAGCTCAGTCAAAGGAATCTTGTCAATATCCTTTGATTCCTCTATCGTCGTGATCTTGGCATGGAATCTCTCGGGTAGAGATCTAAGCACATTCCTTACAATCTTGGGTTCAGGAATGGTTTCCCCAAGATTAAAGACTGAGTTCACTATGTCCTTTAGCTTGGCATAGAACTCATCAAATGACTCATCCTCCTCCATCTTTATCTCTACAAATCTTGTAATGAGCCTCTAAAGTTTTGAATCCTTGACAGCCTTTGTACCCACATAGGTTGTCTGGAGAATGGTCTATGCTTCCTTAGCAGTTTCAGTAGAGGATATCTTCTTGAACTCCTCATTGGTGACCGCACTGAATAAAGCATTTAATGCCCTGCTGTTGAAGTTTGCCGCCTTGATCTTGGCTTCATCCCAATCGGCCAGCGCTTCCTTTGGCTTAGTCCATCCAATCTCGATAGCTTGCCACACCTTCTCATCTAAAGACTGCAAGAAAGATCTCATGCGTACTTTCCAATATGCATAGTTAGTGCCATCAAATAAAGGAGGTATAATTAATCACTGTCCTCTATCCATTACAAATAGGGGTCAACGGATCAAACACAGCAAAGATTAACTCTAATCAAAGTGTGCCTGCTCTAATGCCACTTGATAGGCCAAAAAAGAATTGACCCCTTGTAATAAATTAACCAATTAATTTAGCCAAGTGAATTAATTAAGTTAATTAACATACAAATGTGGTAGCATAAACAAATCACCAATAAACTAAGTATGCAGCAGAAAATAAATTTAACACAATGATTTGTTTACAAATGAGGAAAACCTAATGGCAAAAATCCCACCGGGTGATTTTCAGGTCACCACTCCTGAAACTCCACTATTATTACAACAAGTGGTTACAAGTAAAGGAATCTCAAGTACCTTACAACCTACAGTTGAACCCTTACTTCAATACCCAATTGGACTTGTTCTGTAGTGACAGCTTCCCATTTTGATGCATGACTCCCAAGTACGTGACTAACCAATTGTGGGGATCCCAATATGTGACTTCAATCACCAACTAAGAAGGTTGTTGGCTGCAAAGTTCTTCAGTTCATCCACACGATGAAGATCAAGAAGATGCTTAGTCACAAAACACTACGGTGCACATACACAGCAACTTCTTCAAGAGAAAGAGATGAACTAGGGCAAGAACTTCGTCTCTGGTCACAATTTGCTTGAACAGAGTTTGCTCAATGATTGTGCAACTTGTGAACTATTTGACGGCCCTTAAAACAATCATTTTATATGTTTAGGGTTAGGAGAAAAGAAGGTCCAATGACACATTCACGGATCCCAATAAAATCATATCAAAATTCTAAAATTCTTAAACCTCGACAGATAGGAGATGTCGAGAAGCTGTCGAGCAAGTGTCGAGCACACGGGCTGAACAGCTTCCTTAAACCTCGACACATGCTAGCTGTCGAGCTAGCTGTCAAACTTTAGTAACTCTGCACTTTCAGCTTGTTTTCTTGGACAGACTTGAAGGCTTCAACACTTGATCTTGAAACATGGTTTTTTGAAGTATTTAGACACATCCTAAATTTACCCAAATACAAGTAAAGTGCGTTTTATCAAAGGATAAGCCAATTACATAAAATAGTGACATATATTCCTAACAAGAGAATCACATATGTCCTAACATCAATCAAGTAGACTTATGGCATCAACGGTTGGGACACGCAAGTCACAAGCAATTAGAGAAGATTTCCAAGTGTAATGCAGTTATTGGTTTGCCCAAGTTTAAAAAGATAGAAAAGTGCATATATGGACCATGTTAGATAGGTAAACAAGTGAAGTCCAAACATCCGTCTATGACTAAAGTTCAAACTTCAAGACCTCTAGAGTTGTTGCACATTGATCTTATGAGTCCTGCTAGAGTTCAAAGTTTAGGTGGAAAGAAGTATGTTCTAGTTGTTGTGGATGATTTCACTAAATATACTTGGGTTGTGCTTTTGAGAGATAAAGTTGAGGCTCCTGAAAAGATGATACACTTATGAAAGAAATTGCAAGTTGAGAAAGGTACTGTGATAGCTAGAATTAGAAGTGATCATGGAAGGGAATTTGAAAACACAAAGCTGGCTACCTTCTGCAATGATCAAGGCACACATCAAGAATTCTCTTCACCCAAGACACCACAACATAATGGAATAGTGGAATGGAAAAATAGGGTTGTTCAAGAGATGGCTTATGTCATGCTACATAATAAAAAGATACTCAAGTCCTTTTGGGGAGAAGCGGTTAACACTACTTGTCATACACTCAACCGAGTGTATTTCAGACTTGATTCCAAGAAAACTCCTTATGAACTTTGGAGAGGAAAGAAGCCTGTTGTCAAATACTTCCGGATATTTGGCAATGACTGTTGCATTCTGCGTGATAGGAAGAACCTAGAAAAGTTTGATGCAAAGAATGACAAGGGATACTTTTTGGGATACTCTTCTACTAGTAGAGCATATAGAGTATACAACCTAAGAACTAAAACAATCATGGAGTCTTCAAATGTGGTAATCAATGATGAACTGTGTTCAGAAACTCATTTAAAAAAAAACTCCTCCGGTTCAAGAAAAGACTATGGAGGTTAATGATCCTATTCCTGATGATTATATTGGGAAGCATAGTGATAAAGAGCTACTATTGTTGAATGATGCTATTTCAGTACCATCAACTTTAGAACCATCCACACTGGTTCATGAAACTCAACAAGAACAAAGTGAACCTAGTCCTTCATCAGAACAAAAAGGTACCCCCACATCTCTGGTCAAAAGTCCATCTTCTAGAGTAAAGTTAAATCACCCTGCCACAAACATATTGGGTAATTTGAATGATAACATGAGATTAAGATCCAAAGCCTTGAATGTAATTACTCACTCATGCTATCTATCCCAATTTGAATCGAAAAAGGTGGATGAAGCACTTCAAGATGTTGATTGGGTTAATTCTATGCATAAAGAACTTCATCAATTTGTTCGGAATGATGTGTGGGAATTAGTTCCTAGACCAAAGGGAGTAAATGTGATTGGAACTAAGTGGATTTTCAAGAAAAAGTCAGATGAACATGGTACTGTTATTAGAAACAAATCAAGACTTGTTGCTCAAGGATACACACAAGTGGAAAGAATTGATTTTGATGAGACTTTTGCATCGGTAGCAAGACTGGAATCCATCATGATACTTTTGGCCATAACAAGTCATTTGAATTTTAAGTTGTATCAAATGGATGTCAAGAGTGCCTTCCTGAATGGGATGTTGTAAGAAGAGGTGTATGTTGAACAATCAAAGGATTTTGTTGATCCTCACATACTGGATGATGTCTACAAGTTGAAGAGAGCCCTCTATGATTTGAAACAAGCTCCCAAGGCATGGTATGATAGGTTAACTGCATATCTCGTTGAGCATGGATTCAAAAGAGGATTTGCGAATACTATTCTCTTCATACGAAATGATAAGAATTATTTTGTAGTAGCTCAAATTTATGTTGATGTATTGTTTTTGGTGCTACTAATGATTCTCTTGCTCAATCTTTTGCAGAAGAAAAGAAGAAGATATTTGAAATGAGTATGGTTGGTGAATTGACTTATTTCTTAGAATTGTAGGTGAAGCAAATGGATTCTGGAATTTACATCAACCAAGCAAAGTATGCTAGAAATCTAGTCAAGAGATTTGGACTTAACAAGGCTGCATATACTAGAACACCAATGGCTACTAATGCAAAGTTAACCAATGATCCATCAAGTGAGTCTGTAGTTGTTACTTTATATAGAAGCATGATTGGTTGTCTTTTGTATTTAACTGCAAATCGTCCTAATATTGCTTTCAATGTTGGTGTATGTTTTAGGTTTCAGTCTAATCCTAAGAATTCACATTTGAATGCTATTAAAAGAATCATAAAATATGTTAGTGGAACTTGTGATTATAGATTGTTTTATAGCAAAGAGTCAAATTTGTCTCTTGTTGGATTTTCAAACTCAGATTGGATCGACAATGCTGATGATAAAAAAAACACCACTGGCGGGTGTTTTTATGTAGGAGTCAATCTTGTTGCTTGGATGAGTAAAAAGTAAAATTCTGTCTCTCTGTCTACTGTAGAAGTAGAATATATTGCTGTTAGAAGTTGTTGTTCATAGCTTCTTTGGATGAAAAAACTTTTGAGTGATTTTGAGATATCATAAGACACCATGGTTGTCTATTGTGATAATTCTAGTGCTATCGATATCTCTAAGAACCCTGTTAAACACTTTAAGACTAAGCACATAGAAATTAGATATCACTTTATTAGGGACTTGGTTGAAAGAAAGATTGTGGCTCTTGAATATATCTTTACTAAACGTCAGAATGTTGACATTTTCACCAAACCTCTTGATAAAAGTTTAAGACACTTCATCAAGTAATTGGTGTGATTTTGTGTCCTTAGTCATCTTTGGTTCTCATGGTCCTTGTGCTTCATCTCTCTACTCTTTGTGACCATTTTTTTTTTTTTTTTTTTTTTTTTTTTTTTTTTTTTTTTTTTTTTTTTTTTTTTTTTTGTCTTTAGAATTTGCATTGCATTGCATAGAATTCTTGCATTTCATGATAGGGCAAAAAAAAAAAAAAAAAAAAAGGAGGAAAAGGAAGGAAAAATGTGTTTTGTATTATTTTCTAGGATTTATAATCAAGGCTAGTCATATTATCTTTACATAACATGTTTATGTACCTTGTTTAGCTTGGATGAGCTTATTTTACTGCATTTTGTTAGTTTTAGCTTTGTAATGTATGTTGTGTTGGAGTTGTTTATAGTTTTTGATCACATGATCTTGATTTTGAAGTCACATGCTTTTAATTGTAAGGACTAAAAAATTTTAAGAGAAAGGCATAAATAACCATCTTACCACTATTTACTAGCCAATCCTGAACACCTTAATGCATATTATATGATTTTGTGCTCAATAAAGTGTAGCACATGCACAAAAAGAATATAAGATATAGCCACAGTTTAAATAATAAAATTGGTATGTACATTATTGGGCTATAATGAATTTAAATTGAAATAAAATTGGTGTGTACATTATGAGACAATTCAAGAAAATTACATGATTGCAAGCTTGTTTTCTAGGAGATGTGAGAATTATATGATGTAACTCTTTAGATGATAGTCACTTTCAAACTTATGTGATGAATTTTGTAGAAATTGTGATTGATCACTATTTACTTATCACCTCACATGTATCTCATGCTTTTACTAGTTGCACAAACTATGGAAGTTATTCTTTGCTAAACTTCGTACATTATATTGTGTGTGATCTTGTTGTGGCCATCCAATATTAAAATTTCCTTGATTTTGATGCAAAACATGTTTTAATGTTTAAGTCTTTGAGGACAAATTGATTGAAAATCTTATTTTTGGAAGATATAGGTTGAATTCAAGTGTTTTTGAAAAACTTTTTATCTCATACTCATGCATTTTATTCATAAAACAATGTGCTTTGAGGAGTTTCTACATTAAAATGCTTTTTTTTTTTTCTAAAAATCTATTTTTTCTAGATTTTCGATTGATTGAACTTTTTGCTCGACTAATTGAAAATGCAATAAAAATTTTGGTTTCTATCTGCTTGGCTCGATCGGTGCTCGATTGGTGTTGGATGGATGGAAATTGATTTTCGATCAATCGAATCTAATTTTCAACCGATCAAAAATCGGTCAAAAAGTTTTTTTTTTAAGCTTTTCTCACGTGTTCATCACACTGTTCATACTTTTTCGAAAAGCTTTCTCTCTCTTCTTCTTCGACCAATCCCCTTCAAGTTGATTTTTGTTGTTTTCTTCCTAATTTTTCTCAAGGTTTTTGTCTTCAAGTGCCGGTAAGACATTTTTACCCAGTGGCGGCGCCACGTACAGGTCAGGGTGTTCCCAGGAACACCCTGACCTGAAAAAAATTACTAAAAAAAAAAAAAAAAAAATTATATTTAAGCTAATTAGGAACACCCTCAACACAAAATTAGGAACACCCTCAGATTAAAAAAAAAATTATCTGTTCAACTTTCAAGCAAAAAAAAAAAAAAAAAAAATTGTAACAGAGCCGAGCCAAAATTTATCTGTTCAACTTTCAAGCAAAAAAAAGCCCAAAAAAAAATTGAACTAAAATCTGAAAACAAAAAAAATTTGAAACAGAACCAAGCCCATGGTAAGCAAGCCCACGGCGAGCCCAACAGAGCAAACCGACCCACAGATTCTAAAAAAAAAAAAAAAACCAACACAGAATCAAACATCAAACTTACCCACCGTACCCCCGGTCACGTCGCTGTAGAAAAAACCAATCCCCAATACACGATACAGTCTATACAATACAGAGCAAAAGCAAAACAAACCAAAAGAAATACTGTGTTTATCAAAAAAAAAAAAAAAACCCAATACAGAGTCTCTGTACCAAAACGGCAAAACCAAACCAAAAAACCCCAATACTCGCTCCTCGGTCGCCGTAGCTTGCTCCTCGTCGTCATCACCGTAGCTCGCGCCTCGTCGTCGTTGCCGTAGCTCGTCCCTCATTGCAAATCGCAGATCGTAGACCGTAGACCGTAGATCGCAATCGCAGTCGCCAGTCGCAGATCGCTCTGCTCGGTGCTAACAGATCGCAATCGCAGTCGTCGTCGCCGTAGCTCGGTGTTAGCAGATCGCAGATCCCTCCGGACCGGCGGACCCTCCCTGACCTTCAGCTCCCTCAAGGTATTTCTAATTTCTCTCTCTTTTTCTCTCTCAGTTTCTCAGTCTCTCTCTTTTTCTCACTGAGTGTGATTTTCTAAATAAGAAGCGTCTCTCTCTCTCTCTTTGGTCTTTATTTAAATTAACTCAGTAACTCTCTCTCTCTCTCTCTGATTGGCTATTTGGTTGGCCAAATGAATCGCTCCTCTCTCTGATTGGCTGGCCGAATGGATCATTGTTTGTCTTTATTTATATTTTGCTTTTTCCTATTCTGTCTTTTTGAATTTGGTTTTAGTGTTTATTTTATCCGTTGGTGCTGTGTTGGTCAATGTGTGTTCTGTGTTGGTGTAATATTAATTGTTTTTAGTGAATATTGTGATTTGTGAATCTTGCGAAATTTTCTGATTGGCAGGCAATTGTGATTGGGCATCAGGCAATAAGGCTTATGTTTATCCATTGAGTGGGGTGGGGATAGATGGGCTGATGGGCACATCACAGATAGGGCCGGGAGCACAATAATTAAAGTAATATAATATGTTGTACATGGTACTGTTTTAATTATTGTGCTGCATATGAAGCGTGTAATGTTAGGTCTTTTTAGTGTAATGTGTACAAGGGGTTAAATAATATAATAAATTAAAGTAGTATAATTAATGACAAATAAATTAAAGTAATATAGTTTATTGTTACGCTAAACAATAATAATTAAAGCTGTATAATTAATCAATACATTATAAAAGACAAATAAATTAAATTATGTTAGGCTAAATAATAATTAATAATTTTATAATTAATGAAATAATAATATAACAAATTATAGTTTATAAAAGATAAATAAATTAATAAAATAACTAAACAACAATAATTAATAATTTTATTAATATTTCAAACGAACTTATAGTTTATTGTAAGCAACCTTTGTTCATTTATTTTCTTTTCATTTTTTTTATTTCCTTTTGAGGTTTTTGGATGTACAAAATGCAAATTTGTTTTGGTTTTAAGAACATTTTTTTTTTTTTTAAGCACAAACTTCATACCGGCCAAATTTTGAATTTCGGCCGGTATTTACCGAAACATCCCAAAACACTCGAAATAGACTGAAATGACCCGAAATTTTTTCAAAGTAAAATAGGAATACCCTGGATAAAATTCCTGGAGTCGCCACTGTTTTTACCCCTTCTTTTTCATTGTATTCACAATTTTCATGCATTTTAGGTGAAATTTTCGGACCTATAGATTTTTGGGGTTTTTGATTTTTAATTTGGTTTCTTTCAAATTTGATCACTGGGTTTTGTTCTTAGATGTTGTAAACATGTTTCCCATGCATTAATTTGATTAATTTGGTGATTTGAGAACAATTTGAAATTCTAGGGCTTGAAACTACATAAAATTGGGGATTTTGTTCAATTGGGCTGTAATTGGTAAAATTGACTTGTATAATTGATTGATTAATTCATTATATGATGTTTCCTAACTAGAATGATGGTTAATTGCTTAATTTGGGTTACTTTTTGAAATTGGGTTTTTCAAAATTTGGGGTTTTTGTTCTAAAACTCTATGTTCAAGTCAATTGTTGGTTTCTAAAGTATAATTGAATAGTTTTCATTGCATTAGAGTATGCATTATTTGTTCATTCAGTTCATGCATCATATAGATTGATATTTTCTATTGTGTTTGCTTTCTAACCCTGTCTGATGTAGTCTGCCCTTGTGTTTTTTTGTTTTTTGTTCTTTTTGTTTTGTTTTTTGTTCTTTTTGTTTTTTGTTCTTTTTTTTTTCTCTTTTTTTTTTTTCCATTCTTTCCAACCCTTAACATCATGGTTAGGAAGTCTAGAGCCCATAAAAAAACCTCCACCTCCTCTACCCTTGTTTTCCAGAGTGATAGGTTTCTTAGTCCAAAAAATCAGGAAACCTTTGAGAAACTGAATGTCTATAAGAAGGTGTGGGCTGAACGAAAAATGATTTTAGATGAGTTCGATCCTGAGATTCGTAGGAGTTTTGATCGTAGGGGTTGGTTGCCTCTTTTAGATGTAGATCATCCTTCGAGGAATGTTTTGATCAGAGAGTTCTATTTGAACCTCTCTGTTCACTCCACTTCATCCAACATTCAGTATGTGAAGAGTTGGATAAGGGGAGAAGAGTATGTCATTACTCCTCAAGTAGTGGCTTCTGCTCTTGGTGTACCTTTGGTACTACAGCCTGTTTATCCTTATGATAAGACCCTTCCTTTTGACGACATCATGTCACTCATCACTGGTACTACCATTCAGTGGGGTACTGATCCTCGTATCATCTTTCATGAGCTTACTAAGCTCAATTATCAGTTTTTTCGAATTTCATGTCATTCCATTTGGCCTATCTCTCATTTACACACTATTCCTATTAGTGTTGATTAGGGATGGCAATTTCGGCCCGACCCGCGGATACCCGGTCCGGCCCGACCCTAATGGGCCGGGTTTTACCCGGTCCGATTAAGGATAGGGTCGGGTATGGATTTTTAAAAAAAAACCCGAAGCGGGTCCGGGCTGGGTCCGGGTTTTATTAAAAAACTCGAAACCCGGCCCGAAACCCGGCCCGAAACCCGGCCCGAAACCCGCCCCGTTTAAAACCCGGTATCCTAAATTACTAAAATGCCCATTATATATATATATACCTATAATTCTAACCTAAATCTGAAATCCCCAAATCTGAAAATCCCTCACACAGCTCTCCGCCTCTCCCTCACTCCCTCACGCAGCTCTCCCTCACGCAGCAGTGGCACGCAGCTCTCCCTCACTCCCTCACGCAGCACGCAGCTCTCCCTCACTCCCTCACGCAGCAGTGGCACGCAGCTCTCCCTCACTCCCTCACGTAGCACGCAGCTCTCCCTCACTCCCTCACGCAGCTCTCCCTCACTCCGACTGGCTCAGTGGCTCTCTTTTACTCCGTCGCCCATCTCCAGTCACCGGCTCTCCCAGTCTCCCTCACTCTGCAGCTCATCTCCAGGTTTGTGTCACCGGTTCTTTTTTTTTTTTTTTTTTGGTTGTTGTAATGTGGCTGACCGTCGACCCACAGGTCCGGCTCTCCCTCACTCGGCAGCTCATCTCCAGTCACCGGCTCTCCCTCACTCCGCAGCTCATCTCCAGGTTTGTGTCACCGGTTCTTTTTTTTTTTTTTTTTTTTTTTTTGTAATGTTGTTGAGCTTCATTGTTTTTGTATTTTTAATTTTAAGTTTATGGGAGTTCGAAATAAATAATAATATGAACTGGGTTTTATCCTAGTAATACTCCTAGCTGTATAGTACTTAAATGCATAACATCATCAAATATATAATTAAACCTCAAATTATGATGAATAAAAAAATTATGACACTGAATCCCCTGCCTGCAATGAAGCTAGTAAGTTACAACTATGCTGAAAGCTCCCCATCCGTCCAAACCGTAATGGGTTTTTGTTTGGCAAGTGTGGTTGCCCCAGCTGATGGGTGTATTAGGCCAATGGGCCCTCAGCCCGTTCGTCCATTTTTATTAAGTTTCATAGTTCTTCTCAATGGCCTTTGATCACGGGACTTCGTATTAGTATGCATAATTGGAGTAGAAAATAAAATCATAGAAGCAAAGACAGTTTTTCTGAAAGCCTAATTTGTCAATTTGATGTCCTTTATTTGATTTCATCATTGCATGCTTCGCCAATTTTTCATAATGGTATCCAATCTTGGAATTGAACATCTTTCATTTTGAAGTAATTATAACAAGAAAAGAAGGAAATGCGGAACAGATTGAAAGGTGGTCTTAGCTTCATTGGTATATAATAAGTAATAATGGTTATCGGCAATCAGCTTAGCACCTTGTAGTTTTGCCTTCGGACTATCTTTTACTGAAAAGTTTTTGTTATTATTATTTTTTTTTTTTTTTGCTGAATGAAAAGTTTTTGTTATTTAAGAAGGTGTATCATGTATCACGTACATGTCCATGCAAATTTAGTAATTTACTTTTGGAGCTAAAATTTAGTAATTTACATGAATTGTTGTTGCTTTGAGGAGCAAGAAAGTGTTTCAAAGGGTCAATGCCATAGGATTTTGTGACTTTGTTTCATGTGATAACTTTGATGTTTTCTTCATTTCTGCATAGTTTGTTTAATGGAAGAAATTGTTTGTTTTTTGTGTTTGTTGGGAATGCAGATCCTAAAACGGAGATGGAAGACACAAACACAGACACAAACAAATCTGGTTCTTCCTCGCCAAGTGGTTCTCCCTTGAGAACTGGACGTTGTCCCTTGCCGACTTTGCGGTCTCCTTCGCCATTTTCATGGTCACCCTCACCATTGTCACCTGGCAGTTCACCCTCAGGATCACCATTAAACGAGTAAGTGTTTGAATTTGTAGTTAATCAATGAGTATGTGTAATAATAAATTTGTGATAATTTGTTTTGATTCTAACTCCCAAACTTTTGAACCAATTAGGAATCCGAAATCTCCGACGGTGGACTTAGTAGGAGAAGACTTAGAGGCAGAGGAACAAGAAGGGACAGAGGGAGAGCAAGAGCCTACAAATGAGGACTTGGATACAAGTAGAAAAAGAAAGACTACCTCAGATGTTTGGTTTCACTTTACAAGAAAGAAAGTTGACGGAAAAGTTAAAGCCCAATGCCATCATTGTAACAAACTTTACTTGGGTGAGTCTAGTCGAGGTACAACTCATTTACGTAATCATTTAGCAAGATGTCCACGGATGAAATTTAAAGATATAAGGGATATGAGACAACAAGTTTTGATCAAACAACAAAATAAGGTGGATGGAACCATGAGTTTAAGTACTTATCAATTTGATCAAGTTAGAGTGAGGAATAAGCTTGCTCGTATGGTCATCCTACATGAATATCCTCTTTCAATGGTTGACCATATTGGGTTTAAAGAATTTGTGGCCGATCTTCAACCTATGTTTAAACTTGTCACAAGAAATACTTTGAAGAGTGACATTCTTAAGATCTATGATAATGAAAGGGAGAAAGCTTTGAAGATGACGGACAAGAATGGAAGTAAGATGGCCATTACAACCGATATGTGGACTTCAAGTAACAAAAAGAGAGGGTTTATGGTCATTACCGCTCATTTCATTGATCATACTTGGATGTTGCAAAGCCGGGTTCTAAGGTAATTTTTTTTATCTATAAATTGAATGTTAAAGACTTTACATTTAGAATGATTTTTGAATTATGTTATAATTATTCATATTATTTTTCTAGGTTTGTTTATGTTCCTTCTCCACACACAAAAGAAGTTCTTGCTGAAGTCCTTGTTGATTGTTTTTTAGAGTGGAACATTGATAGGAAGTTGTCTACAATTACTGTTGATAATTGTAGTACCAATGATGCCATGATTAGAATTCTTTTGAATAAGCTTGATACTAGTTCTCTTCTGTTGGGTGGGTCTATGTTGCATATGAGGTGTGCTGCACATATTTTGAATTTGATTGTTCAAGATGGATTGTCTCTTATTGGTGATGGTATTGAGAGGATTCGTGATAGTGTGATTTATTGGACTGGATCACCAAAAAGAAGGCAAAAATTTGAAGAAAATGCACGTCAATTGCATGTTCAATGCACCAAAGAGTTAGTTTTAGATTGTAAAACTTGTTGGAATTCAACTTACTTAATGCTTTCTACTGCATTGATTTATAAAGATGTTTTCTCACATTTGGCTAAACGTGAAATATCTTATACTTGTTTACCATATGATTATGATTGGGAGTTAGCTAAAGATATTTGTGGGAGGTTGGAGTTATTTCATAGTGCGACTGAGTTTTTCTCTGGTCGTAAGTACCCCACAACTAATATGTATTTTAATGTGGTGTGTGAGTTGAAAATTGCATTGAATGAATGGAGTGTGTATTCAAATGAGATGATAAGTACGATGGCAGAAAGTATGCTTGCTAAGTTTAATTCTTATTGGGCTAATGTTAGTGTTGTTATGGTTATTGCTGCTATTTTAGATCCAAGATATAAGATGAAGTTATTAGAATTTTATTATCCTAACATTTATGGTGATAATTCTAATTTGGAGATTGAAAAAATTAAGAATCTTTGTTATGATTTACTTGATGAGTATGGAGATATAAATGAGTCATCTGTAGATAATGAAGGAAGTTCCCATATTCCTGCTAGTACTTCAAGCCCTGTGGTACAAATGAAATTTAGGTTGAGTGGGGCAATGTCATCTTTTGATGAGTTTGTGAATAATAGTTCAAGTAGTTCAAAGAAACATGGGAGTGCTAGAATGGAATTTGATCATTTCATTGATGAGGGAGTGTTGAAGAGGAGTGAAGATTTTGATATTTTGGGATGGTGGAAAAGTAATGGTTTAAAGTATCCTACTTTACAAAGGATTGCAAGAGATATTTTAGCCATTCCTGTTACAACTGTTGCTTCAGAATCGGCCTTTAGCACTAGTGGGAGACTTTTAAGTCCACACCGTAGTAGACTACATCCCAAGACTATAGAGGCAATGATGTGTGCTCATAATTGGTTATGGAGTGAAATCAACGGTTAGTAATTGTCTAATTTCTATTTATAAAATTAAAATTGTAGTTTTATATTTGCTAGTTACAATTTGATATTTCATTCTTTAATTCATTGTTATTGTAGGTTCTTCAACTATGTCCGGAGATTGTACCCTTCAAACAATTCTTGATGATGGGGAGCCTAATGAAGAGGATGGAAGTTGTGTCACAATTATGGATGATTAGATATTTTGTATTAATTTAGTAGCCTTTTTAATTTCCTAAACTTGTTGGATTAATTTGTTGGTTTGTAATTATTTTAAGTCTTTTTAGCATTTTGTAATTTTTTAGCCTTTTTAATTTGTTGGTTTGTGGAGGATAAGACATTTTGTAATTTCTTACACTTGTAGGATTTGTTTTGTAACTTTTTATTTTTGAATTTCTTGAACTTGTTGGACTTTTGATACTTAGTTCTTGGACTTATTGGATTTATTTTATTGTTATGTTTAGGTGGTGATTTTAGTTATGATTTATTGATTTATAGATGTATTGATGTTTGGTGATTTATTGATTTATAGTTATGATTTATTGGCTGCCCAATGAATGGGCTTGAATTGGTTGCCTTATTGATGTTTGGTGATTTATTGATTTATAGTTATGATTTATTGGCTGCCCAATGAATGGGCTTGAATTGATTGCCTAATAATGCCTTGAATGGGCTTAAATTGGCTGCCCAATGAATGGACTTGAATGGGCTGCCTAATAATGCCTTGAATGGGCTTGAATTGGATGCCTAATAATGCCTTGAATGGGCTTAAATTGGCTGCCCAATAAATGGGCTTCAATCTGGCAAAAAACAACTCAATGGGCTTTAAAAAAAAAAAAAAAAAATTAGTTGGGCCAGATTTGGGCCCAACAGGTTAACGGGGCCCGCGGGGCCTGCGGGGCGGGTCTGGGCCCCGAAAAAAAAAAACCCGATTATTATTCGGGTAGGGTTCGGGTTTAGGGTATTGGCCCGCGGGTCGGGTCCGGGTATGCAAAACTCCGGCCCGAACCCGACCCGTTGCCATCCCTAGTGTTGATTTAGTACATTTAGTAGTAACTCTTTAGAAATTCAGTGGGTGACACAGATACATCATACATGTGAGAAGGTGCAATTCAATTTATTTTGAAGGTTTATATACATGACATCCAATATGGTTTGTTAAAAAAATTACAATTAAGGGTACCACCAAGTAATAGCCATAGTTCACAAAGATTTAGATTCCACATTAATAGCTCTTCTCAACCAAAAAAAAAAAAAAAAAAAAAAGATTCTACATTAATAGCAATACTGCCAATACTAGTATGCCTAGAAAAAATGGAAAGAAAACACAATATAATGCCAAATTCATTTATTCACAAAGTACAACATAAATAAATAAATAAATTTCTGACAGCATAATGAGTTGTCAATATGAATTTCAAAAAGATGATTACCTTGCTAGAATTTCAACCTTGCTAATTTTCTCATTCCTGTGAGATGTTTATCCCATCAAGTAAAACTAAGCTTTCCACAAAATTAGTTGCATTAATTATACATCCAGCATTTGGAATTCTAAAAATTTCCTTGTTTAAACTCTCAGGGTCAAATGAAAGCTTCCAAAAGGGCCAAAACGTATAACATTCCCCTTTGACTGTGCCGTCAACGATGCAGTCAAAGAATTCTGCAGCTTCTTTCCTTTGTATAGTTTTTTTAGTCCAGGACTCAACCACACCATACTCCTTCATTACCCATAGGTGGCATAGATTACTCTTGTCAGCTAGAGCTTCACCAAAAACAAACAATGTGAGTGATCCCTTGAACACTGCAAGAGCTTCAAAAAGTAGAGAAACACCATCTAAGTAATTTTGAGGAAGCAATATCTCCCGGAATCTCTCATCATTGGCGTCAAAGGACAAAATAAATTTGTAGTCCTCAGAACATGCTATAGAGTGTAGAGCTCCATTAAAAAATAAAAGGTGGGACTCATTTAGATAATCAACAGATCCAAGGGGTCTAGACCCACTTGAGGACACCACAGATATTACAAACCTTCTCCATGAATCTGTACTCAATGTGTAAACCTCGGCCTCAGCTGGCGGCACTTTTTCTCCAGGAGAGTATTCATAAATAAGTTTTAGAATCTTGTAGTCATTGTTTTGATAATGATAGGCAAGTCCAAATGTGAAACAATAATCTGAGTGACCAAAGGGATGAATGAAGTGACTTGGTGGAAGCTTTTTATACTTTCTAATGCTTGGGTTCCACAAATATACTGCGTGACCATGGTCATAGTCATCATAGTCATCATCAGCACTGAGGAACATGCCGTTACAGAAGCCAACTATATAAACAAAATAATCGGGGATTTGAAAGCTAGAAATCTCAGACAAAGTGCGGTCACTATTGTGAACAATCGTACACAATTCATTGGGGGATGATGACATTCTTTGTGATTTATATAACAAATAGTCATTGTTGTTATTTGATGAAGATTTAGCTCGGTCAAGGTGAGTCTTAATGAATTTGTGGCTGGTGATTGTGGAGTACCAAGATTTGGAAACACACCTAAATCGGATCAAGGATTTCACTGGTACCCAAGTGAGGATCTCGTATACAAGGTCGTCCAGTAGAAGCTGGAACAACGGTGATTGAGACATCAGTGTTTCTGATATGATACAGTAACGATTTTTCAAAGGTCTGATCTTCAACGTCTGAGGCAGATTTTGATTTCTGAATTCTGATATGAGTTGTTAAGGTTAGGTTTGAGTTTGCGGCAAAGAATGTAAACACAGAACCTAATTCTAAATTTATTTAAAGCTTGCGGGAACAAACCGACCTCTTTTTTTTTTGGGCTCTGCAAAACACAAGGATAGATTCAACAATTTTGTCATTGACCCAAGTTCAAGCTACGGCCCAATTAGGGATAATTACAAATTACCCGTAGCTAGATTTCATTTTGCTATTTGCCTTTTAACGTTTGTTATTTTACCCACATGAGGTTTAGCTCATTAAACAACCGTTACCCATCTCATTACTTTCACTATTAAAAATACAAAATACAACCACCGCGCACCCTTGATGTGATGGTCACTCCACAAATATAAATGCTTGTGGGGTGTGGGGGGCAAGGCCCAGAATTCAAGTCTCCAGGAGGGAGCTTCACACATATATACACTTAGTGTGCATTTGGACTAGCGTTTACTATGCGTGTCTTGCATCTGGCGTTTGGTCATAGGTGGGACCTGTGCAAACAGTAGCGAAGATTGGGATGAAAAACACGTAGCTTATTTTACCTTAGTGTTCTTCATGTTCTAGGAAGAACATGACTTGATTCATCTTCTTGAAACCCAGCAAACCCATCAACTGAGAAGATCAAAACAGTGAAACCAAAACCATATGAATCAAACCCATGTAAAAAAAAAAATAAATAAATAAAATCAAAACTATGTGAAAAAAAAATAAAATAAAATAAAAATCAAACCCATCAAATGGATCAAGCCATCAAACGGAGCAATTGATCAAATGGATCTACCCACTGCCGATCAACCCATGATTCATCTTGAAACCTAGCAAACACATCAACTGAGAAGATCAAAACAGTGAAACCAAAACCAAATGAATCAAACCCATGTGAAAAAAAAAAATAAAAAATAAAAAATCAAACCCATCAAATGGATCAAGCCATCAATCGGAGCAACTAATCAAACGAATCTACCCACCGCCGATCAATCCATCAAATCCATCAAACTGATCAACTGATCAAACCTAGCAAACACAACCAATCAAACCCAGCAACTGATCAAACGAATCTACCCACTGCCGATCAACCCATCAAACCCACCGCTAATCAACCCATCCACTACCACTGAGGGAACCCGATCTTTGCGAGCATCAGACTGGGTTGTCTTCCTCGGCTTTTCGCCGGCGTCAGACCGATGTAGGTCCTCCTCGTGGATTTCTCTGGTGGGTATGGACCTCTCTTCTCAAAGACACAGTCGCTCCAGTGGGTGAGAAGCAAGGAAGTCAATTCCATACGGTACCGCCTGATATATACCGTACCGACCAGTAAACCGATACAGATACCCTCCTTGTTTCGTACCGAAAAAAATACCAGCTGTATTGGCCGCGTATCGGCCGTACCAACGAAATCTAGCTATTTCGGCCGATAAATGCATACCGGACCGAAACAAGAAAAAGAAGAAGAAGAAGAAAAAAAAAAAAAAAAAACGTTCACACTCTCTCATCTCTCCATTCACCAGCGTCACTCGTAATTTCTCAAACTCATAGTGCATGGTCTTTCCTCCCTCAAATTCCAAATCTTCTTGACCAACGTTCTCTTTCTCTCTTTCAGATTTACTTTCTCTTTCCTCTTTCTTGGTTGCATCCAACTTAAGCCCAATAGCTTGAATTTCAACTTCTTTAAACACCCAATAAAGTTGACAGCTTGCAAAAAGTTATGTATAAAGTCAAAAGCAACTTTCATAAGTCAGATTTTTTTCATTTTTTTAATTATTTCGTAGCCCCTAAAAAGGGTCAAAAGTCCTCTCACATGTCAGTTGTTCTATTTTTTTTTTTTTTTTTTTTTAAGCCCTCAGTTAGTTCACATGTGAAAGCACTGAAAGGTAAGCTTAGATATAGATGTATAGACTTGGGCTTGGGCTTGTGTGGGGTTTAAGATTACAAATTAGTCTAATCTATGAATTTGCTAAAAAAAAATTATGTAAATAATATGGTTGGACCAAGCCGATCTCAAAGTAGTTGGACTTAGATTAAAATGCTGATGTAACAATGGAGTGCTAGATCAAGGCATTAATTGCCAAAGAAAATCATGTATGACATAAATTTTATTACAGAGTATATGATGTGTGTTCTAATGTATATTTCACTAGGATTGATTGCTAGAGAAAATTGTGAGATTGAAGCAATAAATAAGCATTTTATGTGATGATTATCACTGACTTTTATATGTATCCATTATAAATATTGATTTTTTTTTTTTTTGAAAGGATTAGAAATATAGATTCTATTGTTACCTATTATAAAATCAAGTGAATGAAAGATATGTAGCCTATGGCTTTTGGTGTTTTGGATGTAAGTGTAATGAACAAACCACGTTAATCGCTTATATAGTTATGTTCTATCTATTTCAAATTATGACATTATAATGATAAATATTGGGACATGAATATAATATTAATTTTTATTGCGAATATTTTTGTGCACCAAAGCTTTTTTTTTTTTTTTTTTTTTTTGAGAAATAAACATACACACATAAGGAAGAGAGAAAGGGGTTCTAACACAAAGGCACACCAAAGCTCTTATAATTACACTTGGAAGGATTTTTATTTTTATTTTTATTTTCATTTTCATTTTTTTTAATATATGTATTGATAAGTTTTAGTCACAACTTACTTGAATTTAGATTACTTTTAGTTAAAAAGACTCATTGAAAATGTGAATTGAAGCAATTTAAAAAGTTCATGATTCTAATTATATTTTTTTTCAAATATAAGGTTTATATATACCAAAGAGATGCTTGGGTAATGGGCACATTGGTTTTAAGCGTTAGGTAAACTAAAGGTTATAAGTTCAATCTACCGTACTATTGATGCATGGAATTTCTGGAGTGTTTCATGAAGAGAAAATAAGGTGTCTATATGTGTACATAGACACAAAATGGAGTTTATATTGAAACCACCCCAAATTGTAATTGAATTACATAATTGATCAAAAATTTTAATAAAAATTATTTACTTTATATATATATATATAATAGAAATTTTACTTTAGTCTAATCTAAGTGTATATGTGTGTGCAGTTCTCTTCTAAAAACTTGAACCACATTCCTTACTCCCCACACCCCACAAATACTTATACTTATGAAGTGACCATCGCGCTAGAACCAGCTCAACAAATTTGGGGGCCCTAGACGAAAGCTTTAAACAGGGCCTTTTATTATATTTAATTATAAATTCATATATTTTTTTCAATTAAAATTTATTTTTCTTGCTTCTTAAAATAAAAGCACAATTATCAAAAGCACAATTGTAGCTTTACTTAATATAATCACTTTACACTTTAAACTTGTACAAATAAATTAATATTAATATTAATACAAAGTAAATTATTCTAAATTTATAATTTTGTTATCAATACTCCTTTTTTTGTGTAGGATTGTAGCAGTAAACCTTTTTTTTTTTTTTTACCAAAATGTGTAGGACTAAACTTGATTGGATCCACTAAGACTAGCCCACTATTTATCCATACCACTAAATTTGACTTTAAAAAAATTAAAAAATAAATTAAAAAAAAAAAAAAAAAGCAAAATATGAAGATACTAAACTTGATCTACTAAGACTAAGACCAGTCCACTATCCCTCCATACCACTAAATCTGATTTCTTAAATTAAAAAAAATAAATAAATAAAAACGTGTAGGACTAGGATCAATACTTTAACTTCCAAACCACTAAATCTGATTTCTTAAAAAAAATAAAAAATAAAAAATAAAATACCATGTAGGACTAGGATGGATCAATACTTTAAGTGTGTCAGTACATAGCCTTCTAGAGAATACTAAAGAAATCAGTACAAACAAAAGAGACTAAAGTTAAGAGAGTAAAGACTAAAGAGTACAACTAAACTAAAGTTAAGCCAAAAATGAGAATAAAAACCCAACAACAAACCTGTAGGGTCTCAATTTCAGAGCCCAAGCCCAAGCCCAAATTGTATGGAATCTTGGTTTAACGAGCCTAATACAATGAATTTGTAGAGAATGGGTTGGAAACTTAGACCTTAGTGAATCAAACGATCAACCAACAGGTTTGGATCATAAAGAAAGAAAGATGACATAAATTTACTACGAAGAGACGTCCTCGGATTTTTTTCTGAGGAGACTCATTCTTCCTCCATCTCCCCTAATTCTCTCCGAGCCAGTGTCCCCCTCTTTCATGTTTAAACCTCCCCTATTTATACTGTCTTCTTCCTTTTTCCACCATCCACGTGTAGATTTAGGTTGATAGTGATGATATTTGTCCCATCAACCCATTCCCAAAGTCGTTGGGAGTGGTTGTAAAAGCTGAAAAACAGGGTTCAGTTAGTTGCAGAGCACTTAATGTAATAGTAGCAGCTTTCCCTTAGATATTTTCAGCCCCCCCCCCCTCCCCTTTGTCCTTTTCTTTCTCAATACTTATCCCCTTCCACGGAATAGTTTGGAATGTCATTCTCAATGACAGATCGTCCCCTTTGTCCTCGGCCTTGCCTGACCGAGGAGGAGTTCTTCTTTAGGCTGGGCCCCTGGCCCAACATATACATTGGTATGGACTCCCTGGTTTGTCACCCCCACAAAACCAAACCATGACGAAGACAGAAGAGGCAAAGGAAGAGAAAACAAAAAACAAACTTGAAATGAAGATCTGCAAACACACCAAGTCTATTGCCAACACCAATTGATGAGTAAGCCAACTAAAAAGAGTTTTTTTTTTTTTTTTTTTTTAGAATCAAGATGGAGAGAGTGAGTGTTTTTTTTTTTCTTCTTTCTTTTTTTTGCCTTTTCTTACTTGTCTATTCTTTCTTTCTTTTTTCTTTTTTTCTGCCTTTTGTTATATTTTCTTCTACATTTTGTTACTTGTATATTGAGAAAATCAGTGTCTCTCTTTCTCTCCCTCTCTACATTTCAAGAAATAAATATAAGTTTTCTTAATGAAATGTAGTACAAAGGTTTGATCCAGAGAATACTTGGATGTGGTGATTTCTTTTCTAAGAAAACTAAAGATTTGGTGTTGTGATTGGACTTAATGTCATTTTAGCCTTTTTGTTTTGTGAGAAACTGTTAGAAATAATTTGTTGTTCTCAATTTTCAATTAAGGGCTTAAAAAATTTGGGCGGGCATTATATAATATATTAGTACTATTGGAGGGCCCTCTTACAAGTGGGGGTCTTAGGCGGTGGCCTAAATGACCTATAGGTTCAGCCGGCGTTGTATCGCGCCAAAGGTACACGGTGGTAATAAAAACTATTTACTAAGAGTAAAGAAAGTGTGGGAAATTAGCATGGACAGAAAATAGTCACTTAAAACAATCATGACTTTTATTTTATGACTTAACTACATTGTATATGATTTTGATTGATCACTTTACTCTTTTCATTTTATCAAAATAGTTATCAGATTTTGAAGTGTATAAACTATAAAATGGTGCCTTAGATGGTCTTACTAGCTATAAAATTAGAAAGGAGTCATTAAATTGCACAAACTGAAATAAAATCAATTGAAAAAACTGATGATTTGCAAATCGCATCTAACAAAAACGCAAGTTAATATCCAATGAAGTTTGTTGAGAAGCCTGAAAGAGAACAAACGACTCTATTAAGTCAACACTTTATTGGCAAAGCTTGCTGCATGCATAATCCATAGACAAATATTACGCTATTAGCTACTGTAATGGACTCTGAAGATAGTAAAATTTAGTCTGATGGGCCTATCTTAATGGGCCTGACGGATGGGTACTGTTTGGTCTTTGTAAAGATGGGCCCACGCGCTCTGAAGGCCCATCGCAGACAGACATGGTAAGGGCCCATGATCCGAAATCTCTATTTGCCTAGAAAAGCCCTAAGATCTAATAAGGGAAATTGTATCAAAGTCCCACATTGGAAAGATCTGGAGGTTAAGAAGAAAAGCAACTCTCTACCACTATAAAAAGGAGTAATATTCACGCAAATCAAGGTAAGATGATTTGACCCTCTCTAACGCCTCAAAATAACTCAAGGGACGAATTCTGACTTGACCTTCGGAGGGCTTTTGGCCGACACCACACCGGTGCTCTCTAAGAGTTCTTCTTCCGTTCGTTCTTGTTGTGCAGGTTCGTTGACTCGCGAGTACGGTGTGACTTATTGGTGACAATTCTCAACGTCATCAGTTGGCGCCGTCTGTGGGAAACAGAGACGTATAGTACTCCCTAGATTCCCAGACAAAAGAGTTACATGGTACTCACTCGCTCAATGGCAACCACGAATGACGTTCAGGAAGAAGCCCCTACGACGGCCCTTGAGAGACAGGTCAGGACGCTCGCCGCAGCCGTGGAGCGCCTCACCAAGCAAAACCACGACCTACAAGAGCAGCTGAACCAAAAGAATGCCGCGGTCAATAACCAAGGAGCGGATCAAGAGGGGAACAGCGCCGAAAGGAGAAATCAGGACGGACCACAGGGGAGTAACGCCCCGAGCAAACCAGTACGACGGGACATAAGCATCCCTTCCCCGACGGACACTGCTCCACAATCCATCATCGCGGAGATGCAGGCGATGAAGGAGCAGATGGACGTGATGATGAGCGCTCTCAAGGGGCGAGTGTCAAGTGATCTTGACGACCTTGTCAACCGGACTGACTCGCCATTCACGGCAGCCGTCAACTCCTTCCCCCTGCCAAGTAAGTTCCGTATGCCAAGTATGGATAGTTACGACGGAGTCAAGGACCCTCTAGATCACTTAGAGACCTTCAAGACCCTGATGCACCTTCAGGGAGTGGCAGACGCGATTATGTGCAGGGCCTTTCCTACAACCCTGAAGGGCGCAGCGAGGATTTGGTTCAGCCGGATAGCGCCCAACTCCATCAGCACCTTCAAGGAGCTAAGCGCTCAATTTACTACGCATTTCATCGGAGGACATCGGTATAAGAAATCCACGGCTTGTTTAATGAATATCAAGCAACGGGAAGAGGAGACGTTAAGGGCCTACATATCACGCTTCAACAAAGAAGCACTCTCGATCGACGAAGCCGACGACAAGATATTGGTAGCAGCATTCACAAACGGGCTGAAGGGGGGTAAGTTTTTGTTCTCCCTATACAAAAACGACCCCAAGACCATGTCGGAGGTCCTTTACAGGGCCACCAAATATATGAACGCTGAAGACGCACTACTATCGCGAGAAGATAGACCCAAGAAAAGAGATAGACCGGAGGATTCCCGACAGGACCAGGGGCGGAAGAAAGGAAGGATGGGAGACCGAAGGGAGGACAGACGTCCAAAACCAATGAGCGGAAGGTTCGCAAATTTCACCCCGCTAAACGCGCCAATTGACCAAGTCCTAATGCAGATTAAGGACGAAGGGTCCCTGACGTTCCCAGGAAAGCTGAAGAGTGACCCCAGCAAAAGGTCCAGAGACAAATATTGCCGCTTTCATCGTGACCACGGCCACGACACGGCCGATTGCTACGACTTGAAGCAGCAAATCGAAGCACTTATCCGACAAGGGAAGCTGCAGAAGTTCGTCAACAAGGGGAGAACGGATCAACCCCCACAAGAACAACACCTCCGCCGAGAAAACGAGCGACCAAGACCCCCAATTGGAGACATAAGAATGATAGTCGGAGGGACTGCTGCGGCCGGATCGTCAAAGAAGGCTCGCAAAACATACCTTCGGATGGTACAGAATGTCCAGTTGACGAGCAGAGTGCCAAGGATAGCAAACGGAGAAGAACCTATTGTTGGGTTCACGGAAGAGGATGCACGGCGCCTACACCATCCACACGACGATGCCCTCGTCGTCAGCGTGCGGACAGGAGACTACAACGTGCACCGAGTGTTGATCGACAACGGCAGCTCGGCCGACATATTGTACTATCCGGCATTCCAGCAGATGAGGATTGACAGGGACCTGCTAATACCGACAGACGCCCCGCTCGTTGGTTTCGGAGGGAGTAAGGTATTCCCTCTGGGTTCGGTAACGTTACGGGTGACAGTAGGAGATTACCCCCAACACATCACCAGGAACGTGACATTCTTGGTGGTCGATTGCTCGTCCGCCTACAATGCCATCCTTGGACGACCTACGCTCAACTCGTGGAAGGCGGCAACATCAACTTACGCCCTAATGATCAGGTTCCCAACGGAGTATGGGGTAGGAGAGCTACGCGGAAGCCAAGTTGCCGCACGAGAATGCTACGTCGCTATGATGGAGATGCAAGACCAAATCCAGGCCTTGAACATAGAAGAGCACCGAACGGTGGCGGAACCAACAGAGAAGCTGGAGGAGATAACTCTTGACAGTTCCAATCCGGACAGAACAACCAAGATCGGAACGCTTGCCAAACCCGCAATCCGTCAAGAGCTCGTAGCTTTTCTGAGGAGCAATAAGGATGTGTTCGCCTGGAGCCATGACGATATGCCGGGAATCGATCCCTCCGTCATGGTACACAAATTGAATGTATTACCCTCATTTCCACCCGTCCGACAAAAGAAGAGAGTGTTCGCAACGGAACGAGACCAAGCAATAGCGGAGGAAGTCCGCAAACTCCAAGAGGCAAGCTTTATCAGGGAAGTCTACTATCCCGATTGGCTGGCGAATGTGGTGATGGTAAAGAAAGCGAGCGGTAAGTGGCGTATGTGCGTGGATTTCACGGATCTTAACAAAGCGTGCCCTAAAGATAGCTATCCCCTTCCAAGAGTCGACGTCCTAGTAGACTCGACGGCTCAACACCAATTATTAAGCTTCATGGACGCTTTCTCGGGTTATAATCAGATCCGCATGCACGAGGCCGATCAGGAAAAGACTTCGTTCGTAACCAGCCAAGGACTATTCTGCTACAAAGTAATGCCATTCGGCCTGAAGAATGCGGGGGCAACATACCAAAGGCTAATGAACAAGATGTTCGCGCAGCAGATCGGGAGGAATGTTCAAGTCTATGTCGACGACATGCTGGTGAAGAGCCAGAAGGAGGAAGACCACCTCGAAGATCTTAAGGAGACGTTCGGTACGCTACGATCCTACAACATGAAACTCAATCCGGGAAAATGCGCATTCGGCGTAACGGCAGGCAAATTCCTAGGCTTCATGGTATCCCAGAGAGGGATTGAGGCTAACCCGGACAAAATCCGAGCCATACTAGAAATGGCACCCCCGCGAAATGTGAAGGAGATACAAAGCCTTAACGGCAAGATAGCGGCGTTAAATAGATTCGTGTCGAGAGCCACGGACAAGTGCCTGCCCTTTTTCCGCACATTAAAGAAATCATTCGAGTGGACGGACGAGTGTCAGCGAGCGTTCGAGGAACTAAAGGCATACCTATCCTCACCACCCCTATTGAGTCCCTCGCAACCTGGCGAAGAACTTTTCCTCTACTTGGCTGTCTCCTCTGTCGCCGTCAGCGCTGCTTTAATTAGAGAAGAGGATAATGCACAGAAACCTGTATACTACGCCAGCCGGGCGCTCCGCGGCGCCGAAGAAAGATACCAACCAATGGAGAAACTCGCTTTCGCATTGATAACGGCGGCCCGCAAGCTCAAACATTACTTTCAAGCCCACACCGTGAACGTAATGACCGACAAGCCCTTGCGAAGGGCACTGAGTAATCCTGAAGCCGCAGGTCGACTGACACTGTGGGCAATAGAATTGAGTGAGTTTGATATCAAGTACCGTCCGCGTGTGGCCATTAAAGGACAAGCTGTAGCCGACTTCATAGCGGAGTTTACGCGTGACGAGGACAAGGGGGCAGAAGAACCCCCCAAGTGGAGCATCTTCACCGACGGGTCATCCAATCGGCGAATTGGAGGGGCCGGCATAGTGTTGCTGTCGCCCGAAGGGGACAAGATCGAATGTATGGTCCGTCTCGACTTCCCCATTACCAACAATGAAGCAGAATACGAAGCGGTGGCGGCAGGACTCGACCTAGCCAAAGCCGCCGGAGCTGAAAGTGTGGCCGTCCATTGCGACTCTCAGGTCGTGACCAATCAAGTAAACGGAGACTACGAATGCAAGGGGGAAAGGTTGAAGAGATATCTTGATCAAGTGAGAACGAGAGTCAACGGACTAAAAGCGACGGTCGTCCAAATCCCCAGGGGAGAAAATGAGCTCGCCGACCGGCTAGCCAAAGCCGCCTCAGCAGAACATGTGATGACACCGGGTAATGTACTTTCCTTCGTTCAACTCTATCCACTAATAGACCCCGACAATATGCAGGAGATACGCTCCGAAAGAAACTGGACCACCCAGATAGCTTCATACCTGAAGGACGGGTTACTGCCACAAGAGAAGGAGGCAGCGAGGAAGCTGAAAGTCCAAGCGGCGAGATTCATCTTGATAAGAGACGTTCTTTACAAGAGAGGATTCTCCCGCCCTTATCTAAGATGCCTCGGGGTTGAAGAGGCAGACTACGTAATGAGGGAAGTGCACGAAGGGATATGCGGGAATCACTCTGGATCGCGGTCGTTGGTGCACAAACTGGTACGAGCTGGGTATTACTGGCCGACCATGCAGAAGGATGCCGAGTCGTACGTTAAGAGCTGCGACAAATGCCAGAGGTTCAGCAATTTTATCGGACAGCCAGCTGAGGAACTGACCCCTATGACGGCTCCATGGCCGTTCGCACAATGGGGACTGGATATCATGGGACCCTTCCCAACTGCGGTAAGGCAGCTCAAGTTCTTGGTAGTGGGTATTGACTACTTCACAAAATGGGTAGAAGCGGAAGCCTTGGCCACCATTACAGAAAAGAACGTTAGAAGTTTTGTTTGGCGGTCCATCGTATGCAGGTTTGGTATTCCTAGAGTCCTTGTCTCGGATAACGGGAGGCAGTTCGACAACAGCCACTTCCGGGATTTTTGCACACAGCTAGGAATAAAAAACCACTACTCATCACCCGCCCATCCTCAGGCCAATGGCCAGGTTGAAGTCACGAACCGATCCCTGCTAAAGATTATCAAGACTCGGCTCGAGGGGGCAAAGGGAATATGGCCCGAAGAATTACCGAGCATACTGTGGGCGTACAGGACAACGGCGAGGACTCCGACAGGAGAGACGCCATTTCGACTGACATACGGGAATGAGGCGGTCATCCCCGCAGAAGTTGGCCTCACAAGTTACAGGGTTCACAACCATGACGAAGGCAGGAACGACGAATCAATGAGGCTACAGCTGGACCTGATAGATGAGGTAAGGTCGGCAGCGGAGCAAAGGATCGCAAGATACCAGGAACGCATGGCCAGACATTACAACTCCCGGGTCCGACACAGAGACTTCCAAGTAGGAGACCTCGTACTCAGGAGGGTCATGGGTGCAGCTAGAGACCCTACACAGGGAAAGCTCGGCCCCAACTGGGAAGGACCTTACCGAGTCACGGCATGGAAAAGGAAAGGAACATACCACTTGGAGACTACGGAGGGGGAGAAGCTACCGCATCCATGGAATGCGGAGCATTTGAGGAAATACTACCAGTGATAGTAACACGGCGAACAGCAACCAATTTTCCATTTGGCTTTTTATTATAACTATTTATAAGTTTTTTCTTTAACATGTGTTTCTCTTGCTACAATCCTGTCGTGCCTTTTTTAAGCCCAAGGGGGCAGGCACTTTTCCTTTACGCAATTAGATACCATTATAATCTTCTTCTACTTTGATGTCACTACAATTGTCCTCGAACTTAACGAATGCTAGTTTAAAGTCCATAATGTGGACGGATCACCAAAACGGTGAGAATTCTACATGTCCACAAAGTAGACGGATCACCAAAACGGTGAGAATTCAAAATGTCCGCAAAGTGGACGGATCACCAAAACGGTGAGAATTCTACATGTCCACAAAGTAGACGGATCACCAAAACGGTGAGAATTCAAAATGTCCGCAAAGTGGACGGATCACCAAAACGGTGAGAATTCTACATGTCCATAAAGTGGACGGATCACCAAAACGGTGAGAATAATACAAGTCCAAAAGTGGACGGATCACCCAAAACGGTGAGAAATTCTACAAGTCCATAAAGTGGACGGATCACATAGACGGTGAGAATAATACAAGTCCACAAAGTGGGCGGATCACCCAAAACGGTGAGTAAATTCTACAAGTCCGGAAAGTGGACGGTATATGCGTCATAATGTGGACGGATCACCAAAACGGTGAGTAGTTATACAAGTCCACAAATTGGACGGTGTAGCCTCCACAAAGTGGACGGATCACAAAGACGGTGAGAATTATGCAAGTCCATAAATTAGACGGTGTATCCGCCACAAAGTGGACGGATCACCGCAATTCAACACTTCCACAAATTGGACGGTGTACTCCTCAAAGTGGACGGATCACCCAAAGCGTTTAATAATTCTACATGTCCATAAAGTGGACAGATCACCAAGACGGTGATAATTATACAAGTCCATAATTTAGACGGTATCAGTCTCAAAGCGAACGGATCACCATAATTAAAATTAGAGATATTTACGCACCTAAAACGGTGAATAATTCTACACGTCCGAAAAGCGGACGGACCTACAAAACGTTTAGTAATACTATGTGTTTGTAAAATGGACGGTATAGCAAAAACGGTGAATAAATTACGTACGTACATAAAGCAGACGGCTCTAAAACGCCCACAAGGTGGACGGACAACATGACGATATAAGTCAGCTTCAATAGTTTAGCTTATAAGTGGACGGATCAACAGACGAGCTTGTGCAAATTAAAATTCAAAATAAAAGTAGACGGAGAAAATCCTTAACGGATACAGATCACGAAAAGACAATGAATGAAAAGCATTGTTCAGTACAAATGAAACTTCAACCAAACCGTCTACAAATTATTAACAATACATAAAAAGGGAGACGGATCCTCATCAACAATTATATGGGTTACTCTGCTTTATTGGGGTTGACAACAGCGACCTCATTCGGCATAGCGGACTCTCCGTCACCCTGAGCTGCCTCTTCTCCAAAGAGATCCTCCGTATTTTCGGAGGCGACGGGTAGAGCAGACGTCTGACCTTGATCAGTTAGTGTTATCATGGACAAGTCCAGATCTGGGTAGGCCTTCTTCACCTGACGGAGCGAATCGTCGAAGCCTTGAAGGAACGATCCTGCCAGCTCCTTCAGCAAAGACTCGGAGTTGCGACATTCGCTGACGGCGTCATCCCTTGCATGACGGAGTTTTTTCTTCAGATCCTTTACCTCGTCTGCTTTAACCTTCAAGGCCTTCCCAGCCTCCTCCGTCCTCTGTTCAAGTTCTTCTCTTGTCTTCTCAGAGAGTTCGAACTTCTACTCCATCGTGGCCTTCCACTTGTGCAGCTGGCTAAGCTCCTCTTCCGTCTGCCCAAGCTTTGACCGTACCTGTTCCAGAGCCGCTTCACGGTTGAGGCAGCGGTCCATCAAGCCCTTCATCATAACCAAGGACTGAAATAGACAAAATTAGAAGTGTCAAAAATGAAACTAGGGAGTGGACGGACATAAACTGAAGGATAAGGAAAGTTACCTGTCCGACGGCAAATAACCCCGTCTCCCCCATCACCTCCGTCGAATGATTCCCAAGATCCTCATAATCCTCTGCAGAAAGTATGGACGTAAGCTTCTCCAAAGCGAACTTCGAGTCCTCACGGAGAAGGGGAGGGGGCTTCTCCCCGCTGACGGGTGGAGCATGCATTAGGCCCTTACCGGCCCCTTGTTTAACTTGGGTGACGGCCTTAGGGCCCTCAGCCATCAAGCCCACCACGGGCTCCATTGACACCTTTGGCTGCTTGAGTGGACGGTCGGACTTTGGTGGCTGCTTCCTCTTACCCGATGACCCCGGCACACTGGGAACAACGATCTCACCCGTCTTCTTTTGCTCGACGGCTAGAGATTTTATCATTGCCCTTCTCTTGGCGTCGTCCATTTCTGCAATACAGGACGGATGATGATATTTTTTCAAAAATAAAATTTCAATTTCAAGGGTAAAAGTAGACGGACTCACGTTTGTGTATTCTTTCGTCGTATGCAATGGCCTCACGGGTAGGTTCTGGACCGTCACAATACCAGTGTATTGTCTTTGGATTCACTAACTTAGCCCAGGTCCTTTCCTCTAGCCTAGTTTTTCTGCAAATCTCTTCAAGGAAACTAAATTCCTCGAGGCTAATCTGCGGACGCTGTCTACCTGCAAAGACAGACGGTCAAAATACGCACATAAAAGTGTACGGATATGTAAAAAAGGACAAGTAAGACGGATGTATACGTAATTGGTTTATTATTCCCCAAGTTGTATCGACGGGCATGTACTCCGTCTCTCCTGGACGGTTCATCCATCTGTCACCCTCCAGGAAGAAGTAGCGACTCTTCCAGTCTCTATTTGAGTCTGGGGTCTCAAAGATAATCTTCAACAGGGGACTTCGACTAGCAAAACGGTACAACCCCCTTGATCTGTCAATCTCATCTGGACGGTAACAGTGAAGAAATTCACGGACCGTCAATCTCCTTTCTCCGTCTGACCATGCACCATAAAGAATCTCCATTGCTATGAAGACCCTCCAGGCGTTCGGAGAAATCTGGGTGACGGACAGTCCCAGGTAATGTAAGAGTTCTCTATGGAGTGTAGAGAGCGGGAACCGAAGTCCAGCCTTCAACACCTGCTCGTACACTCCAACGTCTTCTACCCCGTCATAATAACATTTCTCCGACACGTAGGGGAGACGGATTGGAATGTAATCTGGTATCTGAAAATTGGTTCTAAAGGTACTGAAGTGTCTCTCCCGGATGACGGACGTGAACCTATGCACTGTCCACTCTGGTAACATGATGAACTGCCTTAGTCCATCAGCACCCACAACGGACTCCAGTGCTTTATTCCCATCGTCAGCAGGACCCCCTATGTCAATTATCTCCACATCCTCACTTGTTGAGGACGAAGAGGATGCAGACGGACTCCTATCTTCGCCTGGACTATCTTGGTCTTTATGACCGGACGGGTATACACTCTCGTATTCCGTCCCGTCACGAACCACCGATTGGTTACTTGACGCACTAGACATTTCCTACAATTAATGATGAAACCTAAGACTTGACGGGTTTAAAAACATTGACGGGTATAGTAAGCCTAACAACAATGCTTGGACGAAAATGTAACTTGAAGAAATTGAAGTAAATACTTACCACACCTGGCGTAGAACGAGTGACGGTTGTGGTAATTGGAGGTTACCAGTACTCTACGGATTGCTCTGACAAGGTCGACGGTTCTCTCTGACAGACGTTTTCTGTTTGGAAATGCGAAAATGAGAGATTGAGACGCCTCATATATATAGGAGACGCACGGAAGACGAAGCGACGCTTCGATCCTATACAACGGCCATTCAGAGATTGACACGTGGCATGCTAATAAATGTTGACAACCTATCTGCTCGCATCGACAGTTTGTAACCGTCGACTCGATTAAACCATCTGAAATGGCAAGATACCCGTCATCGTGTCTGACGGTTAAATCCATATGAGACCGTCGTCCTATCTGACGGTTGGATCGGTCAAACATTTTCAACCTTCTGTTTCGCGAATCCCACTCCGTCATCGAAATACCCGTCACGCCCATACATTAGAATCGTCACCCCATTGGTCCTTTGACCTAAAAGCAGACGGACCATTGGGGTGAAGGGGGCAACTGAAGATAGTAAAATTTAGTCTGATGGGCCTATCTTAATGGGCCTGACGGATGGGCACTGTTTAGTCTTTGTAAAGATGGGCCCACGCGCTCTGAAGACCCATCGCACAGACATGGCAAGGGCCCATGATCCGAAATCTCTATTTGCCTAGAAAAGCCCTAAGATCCAATAAGGGAAATTGTATCAAAGTCCCACATTGGAAAGATCTGGAGGTTAAGAAGAAAAGCAACTCTCTACCACTATAAAAAGGAGTAATATTCACGCAAATCAAGGTAAGATGATTTGACCCTCTCTAACGCCTCAAAATAACTCAAGGGACGAATTCTGACTTGACCTTCGGAGGGCTTTTGGCCGACACCACACCGGTGCTCTCTAAGGGTTCTTCTTCCGTTCGTTCTTGTTGTGCAGGTTCGTTGACTCGCGAGTACGGTGTGACTTATTGGTGACAATTCTCAACGTCATCAGACTCGATTGTAAAAAGATAGTATGGAAACTTTCAATTTTAAGTTTTGTTCTTAACTATGTTCTTTACTTTCATCCAATTTTCCACTAGGTAAAAAAAATACAATGGTCAAATCAATATATACAAATAAAAAGGAAACAACAAATTTAGTGAATACATTTTTTACAACCATTGACAGGAAATGTTGTGACTGGTATATACAAAAGAAGTGTCAACAGTGCGCTAAAGTGAGAGGAGATGTTTCAATCAAATTTTTTTAAAAAAATATATAATAAAAGATTTCCATAATTTTAATTATTTCAACCATATTTAGAACAAAACCTCTCGTAATACAAACCCAAGTTGGGATAGTAAAGCAAAATAAACTCTAGCTGCGTGCCAACCCTTTTTCCTAGCCAAGGCGTCAACACACTAGTTAGCTTCTTTGAAGCAATGATTAATCTTCACCTGCAGCAATGAGAGATTTTCAGAGAAATATTACTAGAAGGATGCCCACCAGCCCATTCCACATCCACATTAACATCAATTTCAACTTCTATTAGCCAACAAATTTAAGTTAAGAGACATCTTAAGGCCATATCTAAGGGCTCGTTACTCCATATCTACACTAGAAGCTACAACAATGGCCTGTGTGTACCCTATAATCTATAGTCCTCCATGGTCTAAGATATCACCACCACTTGCCACACCCAAGTTGCCCAAGGAAGAGCCAGCCAGGCAGCCATATTGAGTTTATGTCAATTAGCCAATTGGACTCAGGAATATTCAATCTATTTCTGACCGAGTGCTTTGTCTTACGCTTGTGAGTTGACTGAATGACCAACACAAAAGAAACACTCAACGGCCAAGTATTTCACTTCACTAACTAAATCATTGTTTTTAGGGGCAAGTTTAAAGATCACTCTGTATCTATGGATCTTGAGACTTCAAATTGCTAAACAAAAGAATACATTCCAAGAGAAGAGAGACCCCTGACATAAAGCAGAGCAACAAGAGTTCCTCCAAATCAACTACAAAGATCATATTCAAAAAAATTAATAGGGAGCACCAGGTCTATAGGGACGACAATTAAGCAAATATTAAAATTCCAAAGGCCTTCAGATGCCACCTCCTTGATCCGCAATTTTTCCCTCTCCAGGAGATAGAAGTCCAGCAATCATGCTCCGTAATGCCCCGTCAACAAGCCATTTATCAAACTAGATCCAACCATCCATTTAGTTCCCTTAACGAATACACTTTAATCCTTCTTTATGGCAGTCCATGTTCTAGAACAAGGTAGATTGGGGGTTCCTATAATTACTACTGAGAAGTAAGAACCATGGCCCAAATTTTATCCTTTTGAACCTTTAGTCTCCAATTTTAACTTAGATAACAAGGCTAAATTTTTGGGTTTATCAGCTTGGAGGCCTAAACCCCTTCATTCTTAGGCCTTGTGATTTTTTTCTAACAGACAAGATGTAACTTGAGTTTCTCCTCAGTTGATCCCCATAGAAATTCTTAAAGTTCTATCCAAGGAATCAAGGGTTCTCGTTGAAAGGACACATCCAAGACTGCTTTTAGATCTAGACAATTTTTCCTACAGGCTTTGGCAAACAATACCAAATCATCCACGAAGAATAAATAGCTTCAATCAAAATTTGTTACCTAGCACGTTTTGAAAAAGGTGGCTGAAACTTTTTGAACTGATCATTTATGTAACAATTTTTCCGCAATCCAACAATTGCTACCTATTTTAAGGAGCTAGAAGAGGATCTCTATAGGGTACACCTTATATTTTTCTTTTCTTTTTGAAACAACCGTGCTTTTATTTTATTTTTTATTTTTTGTCTTCCTAATATTCAGGCTGTAGCCAAAGAGCTTAAGCTAATCTATTTGTGCATGACTTTGAGTCACATTCTAGCATGTGAATAGCAATATTATCACAAAGCAATAAGAAAGAATGGAAAACAATCAAGATAATAAATTCGAACTATACATATATTGTAACTGAACATATTCTACCCAAGCTTACTTAAAATATATTGTAACTGAACCATCATCTGAGTTTTCTTATTCTAATTTAAGAATCTGCAGTTGCCAAACTCTGTAAAAGAGAGCCCTTCTGTGTAAGTACAGTATGATTTTAGGATTTGTGGTACCAAGATTGAACTCATATAAATGCTAAGAGTTTACACAATATGAGCCTGGATGCCTATTAATTAGAAGTTTGCCATTGCCAGTACCGCCAAAAAAAAAAAAAAAAAACCCATGCAACTTGATGTAGTGGTAGTAACATTTGTTAATTCCAAGACCAAACGCAATCATACTTCTTTATCACCCTATGTGCAGTATATCACACTCCCTGTAATTCTATCTTCAGCTTCACTGAATTTAACCAAAGCCAGCAATCCCTTGAATTCTATGGTATTGTCAAATCATTCTACAGATTCCAAGCAAGTAAATGCCAAGAGGCATTGTCTCTTGGAATCTTTCACCATTGACATCAATAGAAAAAAAAAACAAACATGTTCAATCCATTATTAGGAAATTCCATCCAATGTAGTGATTCATAGGAATCATTTTCCAATATTCAGATCCTACATCATAATCCTTTGGACGGTGCTATGATACTAGTGAAAATTGCAAATGCTTTCTAAGTCATATAAAGTGACTAATAGATTGTGAAACTTTTGTAGGAGCATAGTAGGAGCTTATCATTTAAAAGAACATGACAAGAATGGTAAATTTGGACAACCCACAGGCTATTAGGTTTGATGCAGGAGCTAAGGGGCGCCAACCAATTACATGTTAGCAGAAAGCTGATAGTGTTTATTTCAACGCATTTAGTAGAAACTCTTCTGGAATTCAGTGGTTGACACAGATGCATATATGTGAGTGGATGCAATTAATTATTTTTTTAAAAGGTATATACATGAAAATAAGGTGTTGAAAATATCAAAATTAAGGGTACCAACAAGTATCAACACTAAACAGGTAATACAAATCTTAATTGTCAACTTGATTCCAAAACTATTACTCATCAAGTTATGACCAATGAAATGAGATTATGTTGGCAATACATGTATGTTTCATTTTGGCATACCATGTTCTAGAATGTGCACAACATTTCTCACACAAATTCAGCTTACAAATAGTAGCCATAGTCCCCACTCCCCAAAGGAACCCAATTCTGTTTAATAAGATATACTTTCTACATTCAAAGAATTACTTGCAGGCCTAGAACAAACAGAAAGAAAAGAAAACACGATATAATGCCAGATTCATTTAATCACAAATACATAAATAACAGAAATTTCTTATAGCATAATGAGTTGTCAATATAAATTTCAAAAAGATGACTACCTTGCTAGAATCTCCAACTTGTTAAGTTTGTATTTAAATCCCATCAAGTAAAAGTAGGCTCTCCACCCAAAAATCTGTGTACATACATTTATAATCTGGAATTTCAAGAATTTCCTCATTTAAGCTCGCAGGGTGAAATGCAAGCGTCCGAAAGGGGTTAAACTTTTGAATCAGAAGTTCCCCATTGACAGTGATGCCTAAAAACCATAAATCTTCTTTCATCGGTACACTCTTCTTAATCCAAGACTCTGCCACACCATACTCCTTCATCATCCATATATGGATTATTTTACTATTTCCATAAAAAACAATCAAAGCCAGCAATCCCTTGAACACTGCCAGATGTTGTGAATATCGAGAAATAAGTCCATCTACGTAATTTTGAAGCAGTAATATCTCACGGAATCTCTCATCATTAACGTCAAAATACATAATGAATTTGTGGTCCTGAGAACATGCTATACAGTGTAGGGCTCCATTAAAAAATACAAAGCAAGGGGGACCCTTAAGTTCATAATGAACTGACTCAATGGGTTTAGACCCACTTGAGGACTCCACAGATATTACAACCCTTCTCCAAGAATCGGTACTCAATGTGTAAATCTCAGCCTCAGCTGGCTTTGGCTTTACGTTTCGTTGATGAAAAATTGGATCAAAAATAATTCTTAGAATCTTGTAGTCATTGTCTTGATAATGATACGCAAGTCCATAAACAACTGCATCATGAATATTCAAGGGAGTAAGTTGAACCTTCTTAAACTTTCTAATGCTTGGATTCCAAAAATACATTCTGTTATTCTCTTTTTCTACTTTATATTCTGCTTCATGAACAAAGTAGAACATGCCCCTACAGCAGCCAGCAACACCGAAACAACAGGGAGCTTGATATCTAGAAATCTCGGTCAATGTGCGGTCGCTATTGTAAACAGCCGTACAAAATTCTTTTCTGTAAAATGAGGTTATATTCAACATATAAACATTGGGTTTTTTTTGGGTGAAAAACATATAAGCACTGTTATTGTCGTTGTTGTTGTTGTTGAATAATGATTTAGATCGGTCAAACTGAGCCATAATGAAATTGTGGTTGGTGATTGTGCAGTACCAAGATTTAGAAACACATCTAAATCGGATTAAGGATTTCACTGGTAACAAAGTGAGGATCTCATATACGAGGTCGTCCGGTAGACGCTGGGACAACAGTAGTTGAGACATCAGTGGTTCGATCGATGAAAGACGATTAGAGAGGTCCGATCTTCAACGCTGAGGCTGATTTGGATTCCTGAATTTTGATTTACGCTAAGGTTTGCCTTGCGGCAAAGAATGGAAACACAAAACCTAATTGGAATTCAATTACATAACCGAGGGTTATTTAATTTTTTTGGGCTCTTTAAAAACAGGCAAAATTTGCTATTTAGACTAAATTTAGAAATTTTTTTGGTGAATAGTATGCGCGTCAAACTAATTAGTAAGTTGGACTGATTTTGGAACTCGAGTTTAGAAAACTCGAGTTCCAGCCCAATATTCAACTTTCCGACTCCCGGTCCGACCAACATTAATTTAACGTGGAATTTAAAACAAAAATAAAAAACCATCTAGAACTCGAGTTTCTCAAACTCGAGTTCCATGCGGTAAAAAACAAAAAATAACCCAAATGGAACTCGACAGTGGCAAACACGATTTCAGTTTTTATGGAAACAGAAATTGCCAAGCTTGATTTCAAGGGCACTATAGCTCCTCCACACTTTGATTCTTCCCAGCAGTCACACCGTCCCTCTCTCTCACCGTCCCTATTTCTTCTCTCAGTCGCGCCGTCCCTCTCTCTCTCACCGTCCCTATTTCTTCTCTCAATCACGCCGTCCCTCTCTCTCTCAGTCGCGCCGTCCCTCACTCTCGCTCCGGTCTCTCTCAATCACCGACATTCCTCACGTTCCTGACCTTGGCCGTGCCTGCAAGGTAAGTCTAATTTTGAAGCTCAATTTCGTTGTCCTACTTGTAATTAATAACTAGGTTTGTTTACTATTCATATTTTAATGTTGGGTTTATGCTTGGTTACATAAATAATAGGGTAGGTGATTCAGTTCTGGTAATTTTAGTGTAATTTTAGTGTAATTTTAGGAATTTGACATTGCAATGGTTTTAGGCAAGGAAGCTTTTCTATTAAAATGGTTTTTTTAGATTCTGTTTATGAGTTCCTTGTGAAGAAGAAGCTAGATTGCCTCTTAAAAATGCATTTTGAACATGCTTTTGCTATAGGCTCACAAGGATGAGAATAGTGATAAAAAAAAAAATTTGCAATTAGCTGCAATCAGCTTCACAAAGGTATCATGATGGGAAGGGTCCAACATAACGTGGCATCAAGAGTACAGAATGTCTCAATGTCAAGGTCACTCCGTCACTGATAAACAGTTTTTTTGTCCTTGAGCGGGCCTTGTTATGAACATTTTGTTTGAATTGTAAGGCATCCTTGATGGAACAACAATGGTTATTTTGTGTATGCTGCTGTTAATTGTAACAATAGGCTGGTATTAATAATAACTGATGTTTGAGAAGAGCTTTGAATTTTTTTATTGTGGGATTAGGGACTATTACTTATCAAAAAAATATAAATTGTGGGAGTGGGAACTCTTAAAATAAATCCTATGTCTTTTCTTTTTCCTCTCATACTTGGCACATTTATGCATAGAACTTGTGTCTTTTCTTTTTCCTCTTTTATTTCTAATTGATATGGCATAACTTTTTGCAGCATGACGATAGATCCTAGGCCCATTGATCGTAGCGTTTTGACGGAACAAGTGAAGCATCGATCTGAGTTACTTTGGAACCCTGAAGGCCAGGTAAAAATTTCCGCATAATGGTATTTGTTGATTTATTAACTTTTCTGTGAAGTGATAAAAGAAACCTAAAATTGATTCGAAAATAAACTTATAGATTATACTATTACTTTTGGATGTTGAATTGTTCTTTAATGGCATTTTACGTACTTGATCAAAGTATAAGATATTTATCTATTGTTATAATATTTGCAGGATCCTCCTAGCACACTAAATTGTCGATGTCGCCATGAAGAGTTGACTCGTCGAGATCCTATGGTAGATGAGCGTGTGATTGCCATAGTGAGGTTGCTTGGTTTAGAGCGTCTACACATGGTCCCATCCATAAAGCTTGATCATGCATTGATCACTGCATTTGTAGAGCGATGGCGCCCAGAGACCCATTCTTTCCACCTACCACATGGTGAGATGACGATCACACTACAAGATGTGGAAGTTATAATGGGGATGCCCATCGAGGGTGAGGCAATGGTTGGGTTAAGTAAAAGAACTTGGAAATCTATGTGTGATGAAATACTTGGAATTCAAATTCTAGATAAAAATAAAACCGTGCTAGATGGTCAAAGGATTCAAATAAAAGCACTCGTTGACCGAATTGCACAACCATTGCCTCCAGATGCAAATGAGTTGCAGGTTCATCAATATGCTCACTGTTATATACTAGCCCTACTAGGGGATATGGTATTTGCTGACAAGTCTGGAGATAGGGTCCACCTCATGTGGTTGGAGTTCATGGAGAACCTTAATGATCCACCTAACTATAGTTGGGGTAGTGCAGCCCTATCATGGTTGTACAGACAATTGTGCAAGGCAAGCGAAAAGACGGCAAAGCAAATTGGTGGAGCATTGATTTTGATCCAATTGTGAATATATGCCAGATTCCCGCATATGTCCCCACAGAAGGTGCCCCCACCAGAGGGTGTTTATGGTCCACCACCACCGCCAATTCCTTTTGCCATGAAGTAAGTATATATTGCATAATTATTGTGTTTATCGTTCGAGTTTTATGTAAACGACTAATGACCATGCTATGTTATGTGCTTGTAGGTGGGCAGGGGCTAAGTGTACAAAGAACACTCCCACACACATGCTTTCCGCATATCGCAATCAACTTGCCGCGACATGGCCCGCCCAGGTATAATATTTGTTTTTATATAACGCTTATATCAATTTATGTCTTTGAAATTACACCCATTATAATTAAAATCATAAAAAAATATTTCATTACCCACTAATGTACTACTTATGCAAATTATGAGATAATTGATTAACGTGGTTGCTTTTGTTGGGGGCTACTATAGGTTAAGTGGGAGCCATATGCGGATGAATTGAGCCGCCTTCCTCCTAATTTTCACATCTAGGAAAGTAACGTGTGGAGGTCGAAAGTTCCACTTATATGTTTTTGGCTTGTAGAGTTCCACCTACCTGATCGTGTCCTTCGACAGTTTGGGCTAAAGCAGGAACAACCTGAAGATGCTGATACTTATCGCGATTTGCATAAAATAGATGCGAGGGGCAAGGTAGACAAAAATTGGAGGGTGGAACATGCAGTCCATATTCAGAAATGGAATAATCGTTCTGAGTACGTCTGTCATGGAGAGAGGATAGAGGAGGTGATGCCACGTCATCATCCATACATGGTGTGGTATCATAGGATTACTCGACTGTATATCGACCGCGATAGCGCTAAAATGGAAATTTTGGTAATGTGTACAAATTTAGTTTGTTTTGCAAGTTCAGTTTGATGTCATGTCTGTGTCTTATGTAATGTTTGTGTCCTATGTAATAATGCCCATGATTTGATGACAGATTGCCAACCAACTAGTTGTCCTTAATTGGTTTAATGAAGACTCTGAACAATACAAGTTCATCAAGAAAGCCTTTAAGGATTTGGATGAAGTTGATCGCATAGATGTGCCAGCCAGTGATGAAGCAGCAAACCATGTTGAAACACCAGATGTAGGGCCTAGTATGAGCTCAGCTTCTCCAATGCATACACATTGTGGACTTGCCCCCACTCCTCATCTTGCCACTGAGACCCCTCATCCACCCTTGTCCACCCCTCATGACACAACCGAGCCCCCCATGCCACCCATCCCTCCCATTAACACCGAAACTCCCTTGTTGTTTACCCATGCTGGATTCGAGTCCTCCCCACACACCACCACCGTTGACCACAACTCGCCCACGGCCCCGTCCTATAGCTCCCCCCAGGCAGTTATACCCACCCTTAGCCCTCAAACACCCCAAGTTGAGCTAATGTCTACCAGCCCGAGTCATACACAATTGCCTCCTACCTCCTCCTCTCCCTTGATACATGTTGCACAAGTGACGCAACCACATGATGGACACGTTGAGCAAGGGCAACGTGATCAAGCTGAGCAGCCACACAATGCAAATGATCATGCTCCACCTAAACGGAAATCAACTCGCACCATCCAACCAAAGAGATGCGGCACTGGTTCCCACCTGGTATTCCTAGTGCTTTATTGTTATTTTAATTTCATCTATTTTTCGTGGTTCTATGTGCATGAATTTGTTTGTTTGTATAAGCCTACAACTGGTTTTATGAGCAGGTTAGAGCTCCAAATGAGTCATTAGAGAAGGTTGCAACTCCAACTGATAGAAACACTCACCCTACAACCAAACAGTACACTAGGCGCAACCAGAAAAGAAGTAAACGCGAGGAGGGTGCAGCCTAAAGAATACCCATTTTTTAAAAAGGTGTGTTTTTTGATTTTTCGTGATTTGAATGGTCTGTTTAATTTCTCTGCTGCCTGATTGCTTTCATGGAGTTTTTTTTTTTTTTTTTTTTCCTTCTTTCCCTAAAGCCGAAATATGTCCAGATTCTCTGCTGGTGGTGCTCTTGCTTTTCATATCCAATGATTTGAATGCACACAAGTTCACATGCAAGCAGGTTCGCTCTGTCTCAAGAAGTCACTAGAGCAATACCTATTTATTTGTATATACATATTTATTTGTTTCTTTTAACTCCTTTTGAATGTATTGTGGATCAATACCTTTTGGGGTTCGAATCGTGCTATTAATTGGTATTTGAGCGATTTTTTAAACATAAATTTTAGACTTTACTTAAATATATATAAAAAAATTTCTATGAATTTTTAGTATTTGTTTTTGTATATAAAAATAGTTTTTTTTATTGCGAATGGCAGATTTAGTATGGTTTTGGATGGGAAGGACTTTGCTAACAACAAATGTGAACATTTACGACTGAAATTACAATAAATGAACTTTAGGGATGAGAATGACAATTGACACAAACTTATAGGGTGTAATTGGGATTTTAGCCTATAGTATTTGTACTCAAGGGATGAGATTGAAGCCGGTATTTTATGGAAAATGGAAATTTGTTTCATTGTTGACAGTGAGCTCATGTCTTTTTTATTTTTGTTGTGTATGGACTGCTTATGCATGTATTAGGAAGCATTGGTGCCTTGGGAGATTTAATAGTGTTGGTTATCTTATCTACTGGAAATAACTTACAAGAAGAAAAAAAATTCCTGGAATTGAGACTCTATTAGGTGCTAGGGTCTCAATTAACACTTTGCTATGTGTTCTTGCTGAATTAAATCCCAAAGTTACCTCAAGGAAACTTTGGGATTTAATAATAGTCAACTTCTTATTAAACTCCTTGGTGAGTTCCTATAGTACTGAAACTTGCTCTTTCATTTTCAAAGAATAAAATTGTACGATCTTTTGACTGTCTATAATTGTGATCGAATTTTTGGCTTGCTGGATGAGACAGTTGGTTACCTTAGTGGAAAAATCTGGAAAGCTATTCCTGTACGTTTTATTTGGTGTCTTTGGAGAGAGTGAAATACTCAGATTTTTAGGGCTGTGCAACAGCTGTTGTGAAGCTGATTGTCCAAACCACTGTTTGTACTTCACCACTTTTGTCCAAAGTTGGACTCATTGTCCAAACCTTAAACTATTGCAACTCAATCCTATATCCTGGAGCTGAAATTGTATATTATGAGTGAATGACAAGACAAGGCTTATGCTACTTATAATTCTATAACCAGAACTATTTTAATCAGTCATCTTATATTCTTTGGTTCAAATTTTTGCAGGTTAATGCTAGTGGACAATTTTGTGGGGGAAGCTGAAATGGTTGGACCAAAATGACTTTGAAAAGAACACAAATTACAGGCAGCAAGAAGATGGGGTGGGCTGTTAATTGACTGCTAAGTTGGAGAATGCAAGCCGGTAATGTGAAGAACATCGAGAGCTGAATAGGAGGATGTTCTGGATATGTTTTGGATCTTCAACCTAGAGAACACTTTTGGGATATATATATATATATATATATATTTAAGTTGTTGATGTACTTGAATATTAATGAAGTGCCAAGGCCTAATAGTTCAGGATTTAAAACCCCCATACCCATGACAGTGTATCGAATTATCAAAAAATTAATGAAATATTTCTTTGATAATTTAGTAATTTGTAAGGACATCATGATGTTTCTTGAGTCTTGAATAAGAAATTCAGGTGATTTCATAATGGAGTATCCTTATCATGATTTCTTAGCACCTCTCAGATACCTGCTACCAAGCCCTCAATGACAGAAGTGGTGCAAATTCTGCAAGTCATTACGGCCCCAATATTGTATTAAGTCATTAAGATCACAATTTACAAGATTACACTTTTGTCTTCATCTGGATGTCATAGGCTTGTATATAGCATTATTTTGTAACTATGTGGGGACAGTGGATGCTAAATTAGCTATATAATGTAGCACGCTTATGCAAGCAAGGTGTAGTTAGATACCTATAATAAGAATACCCAGAGAATCTACATTATGCACATAATAGTACATGTTAATGAACTCTAGTGGTAACTTCATATCCAAAAGGTAGAATCTTTAACAAAAATTCATCTTAACCATCTTCAATAACGTTGGATGTCAAAATTAATAAAGTTTACAAGAACAATGTAAATTCAGCAAGTTACCAACACTTTGACATGGAGATTAAAAAAAACTAAATATGCAAGGACTGAATCATGCCAAAAAGTTTAAAGGAACTGCAAAAGCAAAAAGATGGTCCCTCCTTGGTCCTCTACATTCAATATCGCATACTCTGTACGATGTTCACATGCGTTGTCCAATGCTTGCCTACAAAATTATGAAAACACATATAAAACATAAATATGGCTAATTTGCACATATAAAACTACATGTTATTTTGCACATTTTCTAGGTATAGAAGCAATTAAAAAAATATAAGGAAGAGAGGGAGTGAGAATAACAGGATCACAATACCTTTCTTTTGCATAAGGTTGCTCCAAAATAATAGGTACAACATTTGCATTTGTCTTCAAAATAATACTGTGGAAAATAGGAAGTTAGATTTAAGTGGGTAGATAGAATATCATGGAAGCTCATGAACTTCCAACTATGGAAAAAAGAATGAAGTAACTAGAATATCATGGAAGCTCATGAACTCCAAACAGAGGCCCAAGATATGTTAAGAGCTAAATATACATGCCAAATACTTTACCTATGATAATTGAATGCATGCTTACCTAGTTAGGAACATCACTGCTTATTGATGCACGAATCACATTCGGACATCTTCTGCGGTTATGACCCTCTACATGACACACTCCACATTTCTGCTTGGGTTGACTTTCCCTCTAATCCATCTCATTCCTTATTCTTGTTGACATAGGTCTACCTTTGTCTCGCAACATATCAGGGTCAAGGTACAACTTTGGGCCGGCAACCTCTCGCCACAATGACTTATCCTTTGGCACACAAAAATCATGTGAATAAGTGGCAAGTCGTTCTCATAAACTATAACAAGGGTCGATATACTTCATTGCATTGATATGTTCCCTGATACAAACTGCAATTACATGTGAACAAGGGATCTTATAGATTTCCCATTTGCCACAAATACACGTGTTATCTTGTAACCTTACTTCACGACTATGGTCTCCCCCTTCAGATCTTTGTGGATTGTAGATTGTGCAAACTTGAAATACACCGTTCTGCTGGTGAAATGGCCTCACATAATGTTTTTGGCCTTTCTCGTAATTTGCTTCATAGATCTCCATGGCATAACTGCTGAACTCTTGATAATGTGCAATATCACCCAATATTTTAGTGCGCCAATCATTGAAATAGGCAACAAGTTTGCACCAAATGTAGTCAACCAATGTAGATATCGGTAATCCACATGCACCTTTTAGAACTCCATTAAAACACTCCGACATATTGGTAGTCATTGCCCCATAACGGCGTCCACGATCATGTGACAATGTCCATATCTCCAAATCCTCCTTCCTTAGATATGAGTACGGCTTCTTTTTCTCTGTACTAGGATCCTTACTGAACTTGAGTTCAGCTTCCTTAAGGCAATCCAATATTTTATCAAGTTTGCGAGCTTGAGTAGCGTATCCTGCTTTCAAGGCTAGAGACTTTAAGAATGGGTCCTTAAATTGAGTGTTGAAGTTGCTAGCAACATGTCTAATGCAATATCGATGATATACCGATACATAATCATGGGGCCACTGTTCAATGGAAGATATGATAGCTCTATGTCGGTCAAATATTATGCAAATGCCGGAATCGGGTACCACATGTTGTATTGCTTTCCGCAAGCAAGATAAAAACCATCCCCAACTGGCCCCCGTCTCATCATCCACAACCGCAAAGGCAAATGGAAAAATCTCATTGTTAGCATCAGTAGCCATTGCAATCAACAACTTTCCTTTATATTTTCCATAAAGATGAGTACCATCAATACTAATTACTGGCCTACAGTGTGCGAATCCAGCAATAGAAGGAGTGAAAGCCCAGAACACATACTTGAATATAATAGTACCTAGTGTGTTTCCGTTGATTGACCGATAAGACACTTGTGTACCCGAATCACTATCCTTATATGCCAATAACAACTTCTGTAACTTTTGGTACGACTCTTCCCAATTCCCATGTATGTTTGCAATGGCCTTTTGTTTTGCATCCCATATCTTGTAGTATGATATTTCGTGCTGAAACCTTTCCTTCATCAGGTTTTGGAGATCCTTTATTTTGTAAGTGTGATCTTCAAGTATATATGTATGAAGTTCTTGAGCAAGAAAATTTGAATCCATCATTCTACCATCTTTGTTCACCCCAACTGATGGACAAGTGTGAGGACCGTTGTATACTATGATGGCCCATAGTCTGTTAAGTTTCCGTTGCGAGAATGCTCGAACTTTCCATGCACATGACTCATTCATGCACTTCACACACAATCTTTGCTGGTTGGACCACTCAGTTGTATAACTCCTATTGTTGTCCATAAAGTACACTATTAATGCCTGCTTCAATGCCTCTTTATTAAAGAAAATCAACCCTTTGCTAAAATTCATTCCCCGTACCCAACTTGACGCAAATGGTATCTCAACATTTGAAGGATCAACTACATTATCCCAAGTGTTTGCATGAAATGACGGGGCATGAACTTCGTAGGTAGGGACTGTATTCGTAACATTCTGCACACCTATATGATCGCCTATATTATCATGAAACTCCATAGCATTATCATCATGATCATCCACAACATCATTATGAACATTGTCAACATTTTCATACTGATCAACATACTCATGGAAGTCGTCTCTTCCAATCATATCTTCATACTCATCTCTACCATGATCAACGTCGCCTTCGTCTTCCCCCCTTAGAGGTTGATAACTAGATCCACAAACATCCATTAGAGTTGGTGTCTCATGAGATGGTAGTGTATAACCCCCAACTGTGGTGCATGGGCTAAGAGTCGGATGACCATCCGCATGTAATAATTGTAATTCTTCCCCTTCACCACCCTCCAAAATTGTTTGTTGCACATCTTCACCGTCAAGTTCTGTACGAGGCTCCACACTTATATATAACTCGGCAGCTTTTAACTGAGGCGTCGAATCTATCCTGTCAAACATAATCCTAACATGCTTGTCTCTTTTTATTTCAATAGGTGTGAAGACAATGCGATCACTGAAAACTGCATGAGGAGAACGATATATAATTTTTATGTCATGGGACCAACGGTCCAAATCTAGCTCTTTCATAATTTTCTTTTTCAACTTCTTCAAATTGATCTCCCGTCCTTTTTTTAGCTGAATAATCTCTATCCTTTTACCAAGCCCTTCATACGTCACTCCATGAATCACATCACTATGGGGCTCCCCACCATAATATAGATATAAATCAATTGAACCCATTACAAACCTATTCAAAGTCAAATAAGTTTACTAAAAGTTAGTGACAAGTATAACACTTTTATCCAATATGAACTATAAAATATTATCTCCAAGCAAATATAAAGATAACATTGAAATTTTAATCAACCATAAACAATTGAAATTTTATTATCTCCAAGCAAATAGAAAATATAAACATTGTATGGTCCGCCAAGTAAAAATAACATTGTATGGTCCACCAAATATAACATTGGAGATAATATTTTTGAAATTTCCAAGCAAATTTTGTATGATTAACCAAGCACATATAAAATACTCTCTCCAAGCAAATAGAAATATTTGAATTTTTAATCTCAAGCAATTTTTTATATGGTCACTAACCCTTAAAAATTAAAATCTGTTACATTGCAAATAATCCATTACAAATAACAACACATTGCAAATAATAACATGTTAAAACACATTACAAACAACAACCCATTTCACAAAAAAAACTCATTACACATTGCAAAGAACCCATTACAAAGAACAAATAACAACCATTTACAAATACATAAAAAAATAAAAACACATTACAAGCAACTAATTACTTATAAACCATAAAAAGTGGTATGTGAAAAATATATATCTACAAATGAAAAATTAATTCACCAGGTCTAACCAAAAAAATTTTTGAAAAAGGTTTAGATATTTACCTAGTAGTTGAAGAATAATGAAGCTTTTAATTTTGTAGAGATAAATGAAAGTTTGCTTTGAAGTAAAAAAAAGAGAGTTTGGGCGTGGGAAAGAATGAAAGTTGCATTTGAGTTTAAAAAAAATGGCGTGGGAGAGAGCTTGTCTGTGTGTATTGTATTAGGCGTGGCAGAGAGCTATTTGTAATATATATTAGAGAGTAATGGGAAAGCTGAGACGGTTGGGTTAGTTGGTGGTGTTTAATTGGAGCTCGAGTTTTCCAGACTCGAGCTCCATGTTGCTAAAAAACTTTACCTACCAGGAACGAAGTTACTAAAAAAGTGTACCAACCAGGAACTGGAGTTTGAGAAACTCGAGTTCCAATTGGAACTCGAGTTTTCCAGACTCGAGCTCCAAGTTACTAAAAAACTTTACCCGCCAGGAACCAAGTCACTAAAAAAGTTTACCCACCAGGAACTCGAGTTTGGGAAACTCGAGTTCCATATGTTTTTTTTTTTTTTTAATTCCACGTTAAATTAATGTTGGTCGGACCGGGAGTCGGAAAGTTGAATATTGGGCTGAAACTCGAGTTTAGAAAACTCGAGTTCCAAAATCAGTCCAACTAACTAATTAGTTTGACGTGCATACTATTCACCAAAAAAATTTCTAAATTTAGTCTAAATAGCAAATTTTGCCTTAAAAACACAATGCTTTAAGGTTGGGCAAATTTGTTTTTATATATTTATTTATTTTTGTGTCGGTGTCCTTGTTTGTGAAGAAGACTGAGCAATATTGAATGATCAGTTCAAGTAAAATATTAGTAACAGTTAGGGTTTTTTTTTTTTTTTTTTTTTACCTTAATAAAACTGCATCTATTAATTGGGAAAAACGCTCAGCCAAAAACTACTAAAGTTACATAGTTAAGGTGCAGACGAACATTCTACATCTACAATGATAAACCCTTAACATGTCTAATAAAGTTATGAGTTACAAAATTATCTTGTCTATAAGTGTCAAATAAATTAACTACACGAGAGAACTCTGCAAGCATTAGCCCTCGGACGGCCAAATGCAGTGAACAACTCATTTTCACTCCTAAGAGCTTGTCAGGGGCGAAAAAGTTTCATTTCCAACAAATAAGATTTATGTTGGATAGGAGGGTCTAAATTGAAACTCAATGATGGGCTTGATGCACGGCCCAAAGGCTATCGGTGAAGATCCAAAGAGTCCACTATATTTTATGCGTTGGGCCTAGATTGGGACTGACAAGAGTAGCCTATAAACAATCCCTACAGTGGACACGTCAGCACAGTTAAAAAGCATATTGCAAGAAATGAGCTAGTAGTAAAGTGTTTATGCAGAAAACAGCCTAGCAGTAAGGTGTTTCTGCATAAAATAGCCCAACAGTAAAGTGTTTCTGCAGAAAATAGCCCAACAATAAAGTAAGATAAAACAGGATAAACTTCCAACTGTTAACTACTTTACAAACTAAGAAAAATATCCACATTTTCAAACTCATCATCCGTTAGCTCTGAAGAGGAGTCTTCTAATACAACAATATGAGGGAAAAATTCTATAGTAACAGTTACATCATAACCATTGATAGTAAAAGAATAAGTAAATATCATGGATTCCATTATGACAAATAATGAGGAAAACTTAGTATGAGATGAAGGGAGAGAGAGAGATCTCAGCTAGCGCAGCAAGATTATTATGGTGCCATGGCATGCTCGTGAATATATAGTGAGTAATGAGTAGAGAGAGTCATTTGTGAGTAATATGAGTAATGAGTGAGAGTGTATAGTAAGGCTGTTGGAGCTTTCTGCTGAGGGTAGATAAGTGTTTATGAGTAGAGCTATGAGAAGTGTTTGTGAGCTAAAAGTTGGGGAACTTAGTTCCTAAGCTTGAAACTAAGAACTCAATGACTTTTTCAGAGTTTAGAGAAAGTTTAAGCAGAGAGGTTAAGGAAGAATCTTTTCTGGTGTATGTTTGAGTGTATCTTGGTGTGTTAGTGTGTTGTTCTAGCATTAATGGAGAGTTCCATTTATATCAGGGTTTTTAGGGGGTCATTAGCAAATAATCTTTGCTAAATCTTTCTCAATCTTCAAAAATTCCTTAGAGAATCGTTCTTAGGTTTTTAGTTAAGGGTAGTAAGTTCAACTTTAAAAGGTTCTTGCTATTTTGGGTAATAACAGCTAGGTTTCTGGCTTAGCATTTAATGCTGATTAGCCTTGGCTGATGGGATTAAAGCATGATTTTAGGCTAATGATCTTGGTTATGCTACTGCTAGATCAGAGCTTCCTAAGGCAGGTTGTGTCACCCCAAGCTAGGTGTCAACCTTGGAGTCCTTGCTGGGAACTCTGTTGGGATCCACTTGGTGCCCTTCAAACCACATTTCCCTAAATTTCCCCATTTGGGGTTCATGTGCTTTGTCCATGAACCAGAGAATACACATTTTTAGTATGAAAATGAGCTGATTCCATGTTGTTTCAGGAGCTTTAATGGCCTGATAATGGCTGCTCTCGATTTTTGACCTACTGGGTTAGAGAAGAAAGAAGAGACAGCTAGCTGAAACTTTTCAACTTTCTATCACATCTATCTCAACTTTATGCCACATGAGAAATGATATGATTTTAGCTTGTGAAGGAAGGATTCATCCCTTGAGGGACACGTGTCCTCTTCTTATTTAATTTAGACAAGTTAGGACTTAATGGGAAAGGCTCCAGCTGTTTGTGCTAAGATTTGGCTAGTCACTTCAAGTAAGCTTTCAACTGCTAGATTCTGTGTATGGGCTGGGCTGGTCCAGCTGGGCTTTGTAGTCAAGCTTCCTTGGGCTTGGTTGTCCCTACAAAATGAATAGTTTTGTCAAAGGTGATATTCATGGGCTTTTATAAATCTTGTAAGAGAGGTATTTCTTGAGGGATGAATATTTATATTTCCCATGAGTGTGGGATTTGGTATATGTAAAAACAAGTGTCAAAATAATAATTGCATTTTGTAAATATGTGCCAAAATAGCATTTGGGCTTTGAGTGTAAAGTAATTATTTTTGCCAAAATAGATTTGGGCATTTGTAGGAATAGTTGCCAAAATACATTTGGGCTTTGTAGGAATAGTTACCAAATTATTATTTGGACTTTATAAAATAGTGTCAAATTAGTATTTGGGCTTTGCAAGATAAGTGCCAAATTAATATTTGGGTTTTATGAAAATAGTGCCAAATTATTATTTGGGCTTTGTAAAATGAGTGCCAAATTAGTATTTGGGCTTTATAAAATGATTTGAGATTTTGTAAAAAACATTGCTGTGTAGCAACGGGCTTTAGTAGAAGTGTCATGTAGCAATGGGCTTTAGAGATGCTGCATCGTAACAGGCTTTAAAAGTGCCGGATCGTACCAGACTTTAGAGGTGCCATGTAGCAACGGGTTTTAGAGATGCCGGGTTGTACCGGGTTTTAGAGGTGCCGTGTAGCAACGGGCTTTAAAGGTGCCGAATCATACTGGGCCTTAGAGGTGCCAGATCATATTGGGTTTTAGAGGTGCCGAATCGTACCGGACTTTAGAGATGCCAGATCTTACCGAACTTTAGAGGTGCCGTGTAGCAACAAGCTTAGTAAATGGTATTATTGGGCCCTTTTGGGCTTCGCCCACAAGTAAAATGATTTTGGGCTTTTTGTGGAGATAGTGTAATTTTGTGGCCTGATTTTGGTAGTAATGTGATAATTATTATTTGTGGAAAATCTAAGTTGGATAATATGGGTAATATCTGTGAGAGGGCCCAAGGTAATTTATGGGGCTTTATATAGGAAATATTCGTGGGAGCCCAATATCATGGAGAATATTTGAGTAATATGTGGGAAATATTTATGTGGGCTTAGAATAATTTATGGGCTTGTGTGGGTATCTTTTTGTGAGTGGGCTAATGAATTTAAGGTCCAAAAATTTGTACCTCAACAGAGGTTTACAAACAATTTCAGAATCACCCTCAAGTACAAAAGAGGAGATGCCACACTCACTAGAATCTAAGAGCTTGAACAATGCCAAACATTCTATAGTCGTAATCAAAGATGGAATGCCAATCTTTTTAGACATGTAAGCTAGCACCCGACCCAAGTGGTTTTAGCGATTGGTTTCAAGTAACCCCAATGCCGACCTCACTAGTTTCTTGGAAAACAACACCATCTTAGCTTAACTGGTATTTATCTTTTACAAAATAATAATAATAATAATAAGCAAAAAAATTACCCTTGAGAGAGTTGTATTATGTCAAGAGCCTTGTTGCTTAACTGGTATTTATTAGAGTTCCTAACATATTTAAATTCCTAGAGACAACAATACTAGTGCATAGGGCTATGCAAAAAAAAAAAAAAAAAAAAAAAAAAAAAAAAAAAAAAACCCATCTAACCCTTCAACTCACCCAACCCAATTTGTGCAGATCCATTAAGTGAGGTAAGTTGAGTTGGGCAGGTTAGACAACTAAATTAGTGAGTCAAGTTGGATAGTAGGTTGAGATATTTCTAACCCACCATAACCCTACCCATATATATACTTTGTCATGTTGCAAACTCTGGCTACCTCAGTTACCCACTCACTTTATTTCTCTCATCTTTTTCTCTTCCTTTTTAAATTTTCTTACTCACTTTTCTCTTCCCTAATATACTCTAGCTACTCTCTCTAAGATTTTGTTCTTGATCACTACATGTATTGGTCTAATTTTAGATTTTATGATGTTTTTCTTTTCGATGTGATAAAATTTCAATCATAAATTACAATCTTGTATTTTTAATTAAATTAATAAAAATTGTAATTTTTCTTTCTTTTTTACTTGAGGGAGAAAAAATGATTCAATTTATTTGAAACAAATTCATTTGATGAATGAGAATGATCTAGATAATCTCTTACTGTCCTATATAAAAGATAACAATTTTTATTGTCGTTATTGGATAATGATTTTTCTCAATTGTAGTGTGCATTGATGAAGAGGGGTTGGTGATTGTCGAGTCCTGAGATTTGAAGACACGCCTGAATCGAATTAAGGATTTCACTCGAATCAGTATGACCAATACGATGTCGACCAAAAGACACTGGGACAACAATTTGGCTTTTTCATAGGTCAAGACATTGCATTCAAAACTAAAATAACAGAAGAATGACATGTCCCGATTATTTGCATTATCACGGTTATAGAAGAAACATAACAAAAAATTTATTTTGTTTATTCGATAATTTTTTTATTATTTTTTAGGGTAAATTACGAGTTAGGTCATTAACTTTTATGAAAAACTACACTTTACCACCCTAAACTATGCACTAGATTACACTTTGCACCCTAAACTATCACATTTATCACACTTTGCACCCTAGTGTTATTTTTGTTGTTATATTTAACAGAATTTTGCTACAAATGAAAAGCACATACTTCTTGCTTAGGTGGAATAAAGTTAAAATACTGAAACACCCTTTCTCAAAATAAATTAAAACAAAACCCAAAATTTTCCACATCTTGCACTGCATTCAAGATTCAACAAAATACATTATAACTAACAAACAATTAAAAAATAGTACGATAAGCAGAACTTATCTCAAATGAGCCAAGATACAAATCTTGATCTACAATTCAAGATTTGTCGAATTATGCATTGACTTAATTCCCACATAAAATCAAAACTGTCTTCTTGAATCAAGGAAACACTCATTCCAAATATAATATGGCTTTAATCAGAGAAGATTCCAACTTTGACTACATATTTCCATATGAGTCTTCTATTTGCAAGCAAACAACCTAACACTTTTTTATAGATCATAAAAAATAAATAAAACAATTAATTTACTATTTATAAATGATTTGAAGGATACTGTAATATCATTAGTAGTAGAGTGAAATTCCTTCTCCATCGAAGGATCTTGCGCCATCTTGTCCTAGAATTCAAGCCACCATATCCATGACAGTTTGTTATTCAGAAAAGGACTTCTTTTTTAAGGCAAAGATAAACAAAAAAAAAAAAAAAAAATTGATTTAACCTGTCATTCCAACATATACATATTAGCAACCTAAGCGCCGGCCATCCCTCTGGGAATAGATCACATATGCCCTCATCTCGATTACCTAGAAAAAAATCCACCTCAATTAAAACCATGTGGTTCGTTTATGATCTAAAAACTTAAGGTCCTTGTTTCAAAAGATGAGAATTCAGTCATAAAATAAGTCTAATTTTCTTTGATTTTTCTATTCATATTCTCATACCACAAATGGAAATCTGAGAAAGAGTGAGGAAGAGAGGATGAAGGGCATTTTAGTCTTTCAAATTTGTTCTACCTATGCAAGAAGCATGTGTTTGTCACATGCAGCATGATTCTATTAAATATAACAGTAAAAATAACACCGGCATGCAAAGCGTGATACGTGTGATAGTTTAGGATGCAAAGTGTGCAGTTGGATAGTTTAGGGTGTAAAGTGTAATATAACGTATAGTTTAGAGTGATAAAGTTTAATTTCCCCTAACTTTTACACTAAATTTCAATTTGGTTCCTAATGTTTTACGTGTATCAATTTAGTCCATAACCATTTGGTAATGTGTCAAAGTAGTTATCACTGTTAAATACCTAGTAGAGGGCCCGCGCGATGAGCAGATATTGTTGTAAGCTACTATATGAAAATGTTAAGTAGAATGTTGAACATATGTTAAAAGTAATAACATTAAGTAACACCATTTTATCAATTCATAAAAATATTGCAGTAAATTTTCAATAAGAATTTCTCAATATACCAGAGACATATAGTAAAAGGTTATGTATTAAATCAATTTAATTTTTCATTAACATAACATTTATCCTGGGGGCGAGCAAAAGGCTAGGCTAAACATAAGGCTGGGCTGGGAAAGGTTCAGGGCTTTCTGGGATTATAGTCTATGTAGGTCCTGGTGAATAATGCAAGAGAACATGAGAAAATGAGAGACATAAAGAGAAAGAATAGAGGAGGATGGATTATAAAAATAAAGGTTAAAAACTTAATTAAAAATTAAAAGCGTTTAGTACATGTTGAACTTTTTTATTCACTTACTAGTTACCAGCATCACCATGGAATGTCACCATGGAGTGTCTATGGCTGGAACTATTTTGAAGCAAAACTTCTTTTCTTCTCCATAGCCTATTTCATTTTGCGTACCACTTGCAAACTCCTTGGTAAATTTCCACTTAACCTTTTTCTTTTTTTTTTGCTAAGATTTTGTTGAAGCCTTTGACATAAGAAAATGAGATGTATTTAAATTCCAATTTCTCAAGAGAAAAATACAATATAAATACAAAACAAAAAAAATGAAGGGAAAAAAATGATTTCACTAAAATAAAAGTCAAAGGAGAAAAGCTCTCATCTTCTTTCTCAATCTAAAGCAACAACACATATTTTAAAACAGATTTTAGGAATATCCGGCATAGAGCCTCCAAATTGTTAATTTTCCTTGAACACAAATAAAGGGAAATATTCAATGTTTGGTTTTGCTAAATATCTGGAAGTAATATAGACTTCTTGATATATTACAAACAGAGAAACATTTATATTATGTCAATTGGGCAAAGCATGGTGCATTCATCTCTTGAAAACATTTTTAACAAACAATATAAGCATTAACATACTAAAAATCTAATGAATCCCACTCTAATATAGAACAACATAACATTAAGCAAGTTAGCAAGTAACTAACAATACCTGACCTAACTCTTAAATGCATCCATATCAGAGTTCTCATGTAGAACCAAATCGAGCCTCTCAATTTGCACAACTATCAGATCTACTTATACATTATTTACCAATGGCAACTACAAAAGCACCGCAAATCAAAACCAATTTAAAAATAAAAAATAAAAAATAAACCACCATTTAAAAAATCTGAAGAAAATCAAAATTGTTGGTGTTTTTTTTTTTTCTTTTTCTTTTCTTTCTATTTGAAGAGTAAAAATTCAAGTGGATCAAACCTTATGCTCTAATGATATTCAAATACTATCAATCTTCATGATAATGCACAGTGAACAGTAAGAAATGTATTGTAATGGAAGACTATTAACAAGATGAAGGTTTACATTAATTATTTACCAACTTCAGTTTATAAATCAAAGACCAACAAAAGCATAGTATTCCCACAATTAAATTAACTAAAAAAAAAAAAACCAAAAACCAATATTTATAATCCCTCTTCGTAACCGATTGCTACCTATACAATGGATTAATTAAAAAGATGAATCTTACCTTAAATACTGGCTAAATTAAGAAAACAAACCCACTGCTTTCCTGATCGCTCCTAAGAGCCGATTCTTAGATATGACAAATGAGAACAACTACCACAAAGAGGAATTGTACCAATAAACAAAAGTTGATGCTAGTGATTTATAGAACATATGGTTCATGTGTCCTTGACTGGTTTAGAAAATTGAAGGTTAGCTGTGAAAATTCCAAGGGACAACTAAAGGTTAAGAAGAGTATTAAGTGAGGAAGATAGTAGTAAATTTAATAATAGTGAAATGAATTTACTTTGAAAGTCCAAAGCATTGATAAGAAGCATTGAACGTGAGTAATTGGTTATTAATTCCAAGCTAGTGACAATTTAATGTTAGCCAATTGGATTTGATGGGGGAGATGAAGAGTTGAGAGAAGGAGGGAGGAAAGTCAATAGAAAGACTATTGCAAAGGATGTGCCATTTGGCAGAACCTCATGCACTCCCGCATGAGGTCTCTGCTTATATATATATATATATATATATATATATATATTGATTGATGGAAAATGCTGACATGGCTAACAGTGAAAATAAAAAATTATTTTTATGCCTTATCAGATGACACATTTACTGCCACATGGAGCAAAAATTTTAATTAAACATTTGTTGGAATATCAACTATAATTTGGTTGAGTAATTTTAAGTATTTATTTGTAGACCCACTATATAATCCTTGTTAACTGACGAGGGAATGCATGTTCTACAAATCTATTTTTTGTGATTGAATTATTCAAATGGATATTCAATTGGAACGGAAATCACAGGTGGCCTCGGTGGGTCTTCAAATGGGTGTGATTCGCACGATAAAGGCACATGAGTCTTCAAAATCACAGGTGGTCTTCTTCTTTGATTGCATAAATATCTGAAGAATCCAAATAGGTTGCTTATGAATATGCGCCTTCTAATGTATTACAGATTTTGCTAGTTTGCTCGGTTAATTGGATTTGAATGGGTGGCTATAATCAAAATGTTTGAGACTAAATCGACACATTTAAAACATTAGGAATTGAATTGACATTTAGTATAAAAGTTAGAGACCAAACTTGTAATTTACCCTAATTTATATTTGGAGAGAGAGGTTTTATTTTTATTTAATATTACGATAGTTTAACTTAAAATTGTGGGATTTAAAATACTACGTTGAAGCCAAATCCTGGTCAAAAGTATGAAACCCAAACACAGGGTTATAGACTTATAGTCTTCATGAAGAATGTTGAAAAATTCTCTCAATGGATAACAATTCATGTCTAAAAGTTATAGACAAAACTACATTATTAATCCTTGAAATTTACCTTATGAGCATAATTGATCTTTTAAGTTTCAAATTAGCGCTATTGGTCCCTTAAGCTTAAAAAATTAGCAATTTTAGTATTTTTTTTTAGCTACCGTTAATGGTAATGCCTATGTGGCTAACAATACATTGACATAGAATCTTTTTAATTTATGTGGCATTTCTTCTTCTCCTTTTTTTTTTTTTTTCTTTTTAATATTAGTCTTTTTGTTTAGTGATAGTGTTAATTCCTTTTTCTCATCATCGGTATCACTTCAAGCTCTAATCTTCAGTCACTTGCACTTAGACTAGCACCAGAGAGAAAAAGGAGATGATGATGATAATGAAGAAATAATGGCTTTCTTAGAAGCCAATGAATAGTGGCCATTATGAATTACAAAGAATTTCTCTCGTTTGTCCATAAATAAAATCTGCCTTCACCTGCAAACCAAGCTACAAAAACTTTGTTCCTTCCTCTCTCTTTTTCTTTTTTTTTAATCTAAGCTCCTCCTTTGTTCACAATCTATCACCCCCAAAAGATCCAAATCTTAATAATAAAATAAAAGAATTTCATGGTTCAAAAAACCATAAAAACATCCAAAAGAAAGAAAGATCTGGGGAGTTTTTGGTAGAACATTGCTTGAGATGGACAGTCCAGCTTACCTAGGTGGGTGGTCATTGAAGAGATGTCGACAATGAAAATTGGTTTTTTTTTTTTTTTTCAAAATGTTTTGGTGTTTTACTTTTTTATTTTAAATATGAATAGATTCTTAACTTAAAAATGACTTTTAAGTTTTTTTTTTTTTTTTCAAAATAGCTTATGTGTCATAGTTACATGTTTGTGGAGATCTTGTAGTAAAAGTGTAAATCTTGAAATTGTTTTAGCATTTTAATATATATATATATATAATAATAATAATAAATAAATAAATAAAAGCCACATCAATTAAAAACAAGATATAGTTTCGATTAATTTCTTTGGAAGTCATAGAATACACCATATTAGTTTTTATACAATATACTAGCTTAAGGAAGCTTAGATAATTTGAGAAGAATGAAGTTGAGGGGAAAAAACCCAGATAATATTGACTAGGTTTACATTCATGATTTCAAGATGGGGAAGATAATGTACATTTGTAGCCATAAATTTTGGGAATAGAATTTTATTTTTGAAGATAAATAACATTGATAAATCAGATTGTCAATAAGTAGAAAGTGAAGGCAACACAGAATTAGTTATTTCATCCCGATTGTTAATTTCTTATATTCTACAGTGGCTGCTTTTAATTTGTTAGAAAGCAGTCCTTACAAAAGCCTCTTTTTGGCTTTGGACAGCATCTCATGCATCCAACGCATGCATCAAATGATCTTCTACAAGCATAGTAGTAAGATAACTCATTTCTACTTACCATTTGAGAGAGAAGCATGGTTGCTAGTTGTATACCCGTCACAAAGAATCAACAGTTTATAGGCAAAACAAAATTTTGATTGTGAATCTGACTCCAAAACTAGTACTCATTAAGTTATGACCAATAAAATGAGATTATGTTAGCACGTATGTTTCGCGGTGACACTCACCAAAAAAAAGTATGTTTTAAAGTGTCATGCCATATTAGAGAATGGGCACAACATTTCTCACAAAAATTCAATTTACAAATAATAGCCATTGTCCCCAACGAGCTCTATTTCTTTTTAATAATTTTTTTAGATTTCTACATCAAAAGCAACACTTTCATGCCTAGAACAAACCCAGAGATAACATAAGATTGTAACAGATTCAATTTATTCAAAGTACATAGATAACAAAGCTTTCTAGCAGCTGAATACAATACCACAAAACAAATTAGTTATCAATATGAACTTAAAAAAGATGACTACCTTGCTAGAAACTCCAACTTACTAATTTTCTGATTGAGATGAGATGTTTAGCCCATCAAGTAAAACTAGGCTCTCCACAAAATTAGCAGTGTAAATCATACATGCAGGCTCTGGAATTCTAAGAATTTCCTCATTTAAACTCTCAGGGTCAAATGCAAGGCTCTGAGTGTGGCCAAACTTCTTAATCAGAAGTTCCCCATTGATGGTGCAGCCAAAAAGGCGTTGAACATTTCCCATCGCCATCGGTACACTTCTTTTAGTCCAAGACTCGACCACACCATACTCCTTCATCACCCATATGTGGCATATGTTACTATTCTCAGCTACACCTTCACCAAAAACAATCAAAGCAAGCGATCCCTTGAACACTGCAAGATATTCGGCAGACACAGAAACTCCATTCAAGTAATTTGGAGGCAGCAATATCTTACGGAATCTCTCGTCATTGAGATCAAAGGACAAAATGAAATTATGATCCCGAGAATATGCTATAGAGTGCAAAGCTCCATTAAAGAATAAACAGATTGACGATTCAATAAAATCAACTGATTCATTAGATCCAGTCCCACAAAATGACTCCACCGATATCACAACCCTTCTCCACGAATCCGTACTCAATGTGTAAATCTCAGCCTCAGCAGGCGGAACTTTTACTCTACGATAGGTACGAAAAAACACAAATCTCAGAATCTTGTAGTCATTGTTTTGCAAATGATAGCCAAAACCAAAAGCAGCATTATCGCAAGGGCCAATCAAGGGAGTAGCTAGAAGCCTCTTAAACTTTCTAATACTTGGATTCCACAAATATAATACGTGACTAAATTCTACGGCATAATTAGCTAGGCAGATAATGCCATTAGAGAAACCAACCAAGTACTCATCATAAGAAGGAAATTCAAACCTAGAAATCTCCGTCGATGTGCGGTCGGTATTGCAAACAAACGTACACAAATAATCGCAAGATGAATATTGACCAATTCTATGTGGATTACATAACAGACAACCATTGGATAATAAGTTTGCTCGTTCTAAGTGTTTGGTAATGAAATCGGAGTCGGTGATTGTGCAGTACCAAGATCTGGAAACGCACCTGAATCGGATTAAGGATTTCACTGGCAGCCGAGTCAGGATGTCGTAGACGAGGTCGTCAGGGAGACGGTGGGACAACAGTACAGATCGATACATGGGTGGTTTGATTAAGATCGACTGGTATTCAACCAGATTTGGGTTTCTGAATTCTAATTTATGCGGCGAAGAATAGATCGATAAGGGTTTTATTTAGATAGTTTTTCTCATTGACCTAATAAGCCCCCCTTTTTTAATTAATTTACCCAAATTAAAATTTTATTTAAAAATCAAAACAAAACCAAACCCCATTATAAACTAGCATCATCACATATGCTAGTTTAACTAAAACTCAGAAACTCATAGGTTAAGTTAACTCAGCTAATAAAGTCTTTCATTGTTGTATAAGAAATTTGAGATCCAATTCCCACCTTTACTAAAAACTGATTAGTGTCTTGTTCTAATGATAAAGAGTTATTATCAGAAGCAGATGCCAGAGGTTGAAACTCTAAAAATAAAAAAATAAACTTAGGAACTTTTTTAAAAATAGCAAATTACTCTTTCAACTTGTTTGTGTGCAATAATGCTCTTTTTATTTATTTATTTATTTTGGTTTAATGTTGTAATGTTTAAAACTGATATATAAATAACTTTTTTTTTTTTTAAGAAATAAGTATGATAACGTGAAATAAAGTTTAAAAATGAGATAGAAACAATATTCTAAGTTATACAATTATAAGATTCTAAAGTAAGATTTACAAGTAAACTATAGTATTAAGTTATACAATTATAAGATTCTTCTTCTTCTTTTTTTATAAGAAGATTGAAATTTTCATTAAATCATTGGAAAGACATTACATCATAGATAAGGGCTTGCTCTATAACACAAGGAATCTCTTCAATCCAAACTAAAATATTATCAATCCTCTTGGCATATTTTGCTAAAAGATGGGTTGGCTTGTTCCCTTGATGGCTTACATGTGTGAAGGCTATGTGATGAAAATCTGTAAACACATCTTGTATACCCACAATTACTGCATCCACTGATGGAGGAGGTGAGGCCAACTCATTCAAAGCGCATTGCACAATTAAGGAGTCTCCCTCAATCAACACATCCCTTATACCCATATCCTTTGCAAGCTTAATGCCCATTTCAAATGCCTTGGCTTCTGCTTCCACAGGTCCGAATAGTGCATTTATCTTCTTGCACAAAGCTGCCTTGACTTTCCCTTCCATATCCCTTATGACCACCCCTATTCCCACGACCTTTAGCTCTGCAAAAACTACCCCATCAACATTTGCCTTGAACGTCTGTCCCTGGGGTGGAACCCATCTGACCAGTTGGATGCTAGAATTCCTTACAACCTCCTCCAATCTGTTCGCAGCATAAAATTCTTCTAAATACTGTGTTGCCCCTCGAACCAGCTCCAATCTCATTTTCTGTTTCCCACCTTGGCGGATTTCATTCCTATTACCCCATAAGGCCAACGCACAAGTCACCACCTTTGCTACCATCTCTAGTGAACTCTCTATCTCCATTAGTAGGCACCATAACATATCTTTGAAAGAGCAAGACTGGTCGGGTGTAAAGGGCAGTACTAACTTCGAACACTCCCACAATTCACGAGCTCGTTTGCACGTCCAAAACAGATGGTTGGAATTTTCCGCATCCAAATGACATTCCTCACATTGATCATCTTGCAACACCTTCCTTCTCACCAAATTGACCTTTGTAGGAATTATATTTCTACAAGCCCGCCAAGTGAAGTGCTATATTTTGCGTGGCACCTGAATCTTCCATATTTTTGTCCAAAACTTCCTATTACTACCCTCATCCGAACCGGAGCTAAAGATTCTAGGCCTCCCCATCTCACTAGCCACCCAATATGCACTTCGCACGTTGAACACTCTGTTAGGACTGCATGCCCATATCTACCTATCAGCTGGAAGGCAGCTGCTTAAGGGGATCTTCTTAATCTCCTTTGCTTCGTGAGGCAAAAACAAAGCATCAACAGCCTCTGTTTTCCAACAAGCATTATTCCGATCTATTAAATCACACACCATTGTTTCCACTTGGAGGAACAATCTTGGAGATGTCACTTGGTATGTAGATGGCGTGGGCAACCACTTATCTCCCCAGACCCTTACCTTCTTTCCATTTCCAATTCGCCACCGTAAGCCATGATTTGCAATATCTTGTGTTGCCATTATGCTTCGCCATGTAAAGGATGGATTACTGTATGTTTCTTGAGAGAACTCACAGTTTGGAAAGTATTTAGACTTAAGTTTATGATAAACTAGAGAACTTTTCTTCTATTGCAGCCGCCACTCCTGTTTAGCTAACATTGCCAAATTAAATTCTTTTAGGCTCTTGAAACCCATACCTCCACATGCTTTAGGGGCACACAATTTCTCCCATCTCACCCATGCCCATATCTACCTATCAGCTAGAAGGCAGCTACTTAAGGGGATCTTCTTAATCTCCTTTGCTTCGTGAGGCAAAAACAGAGCATCAACAACCTTTGTTTTCCAACAAGCATTATCCCGATCTATTAAATCACACACCATTGTTTCCGCTTGGAGGAACAATCTTGGAGATGTCACTTGGTATGTAGATGGCGTGGGCAACCACTTATCTCCCCAGATCCTTACCTTCTCTCCATTTCCAATTCACCACCGTAAGCCATGATTTGCAATATCTTGTGTTGCCATTATGCTTCGCCATGTAAAGGATGGATTACTGCATGTTGCTTGAGAGAACTCACAGTTTGGAAAGTATTTAGACTTAAGTTTACGATAAACCAGAGAATTTTTCTTCTATTGCAGCCGCCACCCTTGTTTAGCTAACATTGCCAAATTAAATTCTTTTAGGCTCTTGAAACCCATACCTCCACATGCTTTAGGGGCACACAATTTCTCCCATCTCACCAATGCCATTTTCTTCTCCTCATGTCGTTGACCCCACCAGAAATTTCGAATCATGCTAGTCAAATCCTTACAAAGTGAATCCGGCAACTTGAAACAACTCATTGAATAAGTCAGGATTGCTTGTGCCACTGCCTTGATTAGAATTTCCTTCCCAGCCTTTGACAACAGATTTTCTTTCCATCCTGTTAGCTTCTTCCTCAACTTCTCCTTTATGTCATTGAAAGTGCTTTTTTTGTTTTTACCCACTAAAGAAGGCAAACCTAAATACTTCTCATACTGCTTGATCACCTGTGCCCCAAAACTATTCTTAATCTCTTCTTGTATCAACCTTGGAGTACTCTTACTCAAAAAAAGTGAAGTCTTAGCTCTATTCAACTGTTGGCCCGATGCATCCTCATAGACTTGTAAAATCCTCTTCAACTCACTACATTCACCAATAGATGCTTTACAAAAAATCAAAATGTCATCTGCAAAGAACAGATGAGATAATCTAGGGCCCCTACGACTAACTGCTATAACACCCATCTGTCCCTCCTCCACTACTTTTCTTATTAATGCAGAAAGACCTTTTGCGCACAATAAAAAAAAGATAAGGAGATAATGGATCCCCTTGTCTAATCCCCTGACTAGGAATAATACTACCCTTTGGCTTACCATTAATTTTGATGGAATAGGATACTGTACTAACACATCTCATAATAAGTGTCCTCCATTTGTCGTCAAACCCAAGCTTTTACATTATCTTCTCCAAAAAAAAACCCATTCAACCCTATCATATGCCTTACTCATGTCTAATTTTAACACCATCTCCCCCATCTCACCATTTTTCTTCCTACTGATGTGATGCATGGCCTCAAAAGCTACCAGAACATTATCAGTGATTAACCTTCCGTGCACAAAGGCACTTTGGGTATCACTGATAATGGTTGGTAAGATCTTTTTTAACCTGTTAGCAATGGCTTTTGAAGCAATCTTATAAACCACATTACATAGACTGATTGGTCTATATTTTGTGCTGTTCTTTGGCTCCTTACACTTTGGAATAAGCACTATGTGGGTTTCATTAAATTTAGGAGGAGAAATACCTGAGTTGAGAAAATCCAAGACTATTGCTGTCACCTCAACACCTACCTTTGACCAAAAGTGCTAGAAAAACAATGGTGGCATTCCATCCGGACCTGGGGCTTTTAGTGGGTACATCTTTTTGAGTGCTAGTTTCACTTCCGTAGCTGAGAAATTCCTTGTAAGATTATGGTTCATGACCGGAGTTACCTTTTGTGTGACTGCCTCCAAAATTTTTGTGCAATCCGTGGGGTTGTTGTAATAATCAACCACAATATCCTCTATTTTAGCTTCATCCTCCTACCATCTCCCTTCGGCATCCAATAGGCCAACAATCAAATTCTTCTTGAATCTTGCTGAAGCTTTCTCATGAAAAAATCTTGTATTTCTATCACCTACCTGTAACCAATTAATCTGGGATCTCTGCCTCCACATCTCATCCTCCTTTTCAAGCCAACAATTCAACTCAATCTGTGTGGTCTTCAAAGAAGTACTAAATTTTGGAGTAAAAGGCTGTTTCTCCAACCATTCTAATTTCTTTTGTAGTTCAGCAATCATTTGACTTACATGGCCAAATTCAAGTTTATTCCAGGCATCAAGCTTCACACGGCACCAATCCAGACAATTCGTAAGAGTGAACTCTATACCCATTGACTTCCCCTCATCCCAAGCTTCATTAACCACCTCCACACACCTTGAATCTTTCAACCACATTGATTCAAATCTAAATACTCTTCCCACCTTTCTTTTAGGAGACCTTCTCTCAAAGTGTAAAGACAATGTAGAGTGATCTGATGCAGAGGAGGTTAGGTGGAATAGTTTGGCTGATGGAAATAAACTAAACCATTCCAATGTTGCAAGTGCTCTATCCAATCTCTCTCTAATCTAAATACCATCCTCCCTTTGATACAGCCATGTGAATCTTGGACCAACAAATCCCACTTCCTTAAGCCTACACCAATTTATAGTATCCACAATATTCCCCATCTGTTGTCGTGGTCTGCAGCTTCCCCTTCTTTCTCCTCTACACATGTGATCTCATTAAAATCTCCAATTATGAGCCAAGGCAAATTTGATGTCCCACACAAGTGTTTCATTTTTTGCCATGATTCTCCTCTTTTTGAAGTATCAGGTTCCCCATAAAAACCCGTTAGATGCCACCATCCCACAATATCTCCACCATGGACCCATGCATCAATGTGTGAAGAAGAATACATTTGAATATCTAATTTCACTTCCTCCCTCCAAAGCATTGCTAATCCTCCACTTTTACCTTGACTAGGAACAATAAGACCATACTTAAATTTACACCACTCTTTTACTTTCCCCATCCACTCTAAATCTAATTTTGTCTCCATAAGGAAGACAATTGCAGGATTCTTTATTAATGACCTTCTGTAAGGCCTTAACTGTCCGAAGGTTCCCAAGCCCTCAGTAATTCCAGCTTATGAGACTCATTGTTCCCGACGAGACTGCACAGTAGCCTCCACCAATAAACTTTGAATAGTCATATTCCCTGGTACAACCTCCTCTTCCATTCCATATTTTTTAACAGTCATCAATGCTTCTTCCACCTCCTCATTCTGCTCACTAATCTTTCTTTTCGGACCTGTAACTACTGAGTCAGACTTTGAACTTGATTTGGACTGTTGTGGAATTCTAGTCCAAGTGGTCTTCTTTGGTCCCACACCGTGTGCATTAGAGTCTTGAGTACGTGCAACACTTGCATGGGACTGTTTGGTTTTGCCACGTTTCTTTTCTCCACACTTGTTGCTTCCTACTCTCCCACCAACCTTGTTTTTCTCCCCAACTGTCCATCCCACTTGAAACTCACATTCCGAAATAGCCTCACCACATTTTTCTAATCCCATCGTATCCTTCCTCCACTCGTTATCCATATGCGTTGAACCAGCCACTAACACTAGCACATCCAGCAGCATTATCTCCTCATTATCCTCCAACCCTTTATCCAAAACTGAATTCAATTTTGAATTACCTGAATATGCGTTTAGTGACTCATCAATATCCCTAATAATCTCCTCAAAATCTAGGATAGCACGTTCTGAGCAGTTATTGCCAATGGCCGACACCTCCTCCGCTCTTCACTGCCCCACTATAGGTCCTTCCACCATCAGTTGACTCGCTACATTACCGGTCATCGTTGCAGTTCGCTGTGACATCTCATTCTGAGGACTACCATTTGGACTCTGAGCTTCCACCACCGATTTCTCCGAATAGTTAAATTGCGTTGCTCTAATCCATGGACCAAACTGCCTATCCTCCACTGCCAACGTACCGTTACTTTGCAACCAGAGTGTGCAGTCCTTATCATCGTGGGACAGCTGCCCACACCAGTAGCAGATGTTAGGTAACCGCTCATATTTAAAACAACACCCACCCCTCCGAATCCAAGCTCCATAATACACGTCTGCCTCTGCACAGAGCCTTAGTAATACCAACCGTCACTTGAACTCTCATAAAATTCCCTCCTCTCATCTCTGAACTATCCTTAGGAACAATCATAGCACCAAGTGATTCCCCAATGCTGATAGCAACCTCTTTTGACAAATAAGAGAAATGGAGATCATGTATTTGAACCCAGAAGGAAGTTGATTTAAACTGTAGGTTCTAAATTGGTGTGGAACCATCATACCTTTTCAAAACAACTAGGTGCCTATCAAAAGTCCACGACTCTCCCATAAGGACCTTAATAGCATCCACTTTGAACTCAAAATCAAACAGCACCTTGTTATTGCCAGCAACATTTACCTTAAAATTACCTCTCATTCTCCAAAGAGGTCGAAAAGTACGAGCCACCGCTTCAAGATTGACGTTTCGATGTGTCAGAAACTTCGCTGCCAAAACATGTTCCCCTGCCTTTTTCTTCACCGTGAGGTCCACCTTATTTCCTTCATTCACTGACAAAGACAACTTCTGCCAACGTTGAGCAAGGTCATCCATCTTCACGTACACACTAGAAAACTACTCTACAACCACACTAAAGCCCTAATAGTAAACTACATTACTATAGGGGACGTACTGCTTCCCTCGAGAAGGACCACCTATGCTACAGTAAGAAGAAAGGAAACTACTTAGCTTACTGAGAACTTGACAACAAAGACTTCTGATTTCTAATTATAAGATATTACTATAGGGGAAGTACTACTTCCCTCGGGAAGGACCACCTATGCTACAGTAAGAAGAAAGGAAACTACTTAGCTTACTGAGAACTTGACAACGAAGATTTCTGATTTCTAATTATAAGATTCTTCTGTTTTATAGTTAATACAATAATCTACCTGTAAATATACCTTTGGACTCCTCTAATTTATAGTAGTGCAAGTAATCATGTTGTTGTGGATATAAAATAATAATAATAAATAAATAAATAAATAAAAACCAATTATAAATACTGTGTACATGGCCTTTTGAACTACTATCTATTTCGTTAATGTCAAGTATCAACCAAACCAAAGTAGTTTTTCATGATATTTAGGGAGAAAATGGGCAAATGCCCTTTTCTCCCAAACTAAGCAACGTTTTGCCCCCTTTTCCAAACTAATTAGGGAAATGCCCCTCTTTTGTAACTTGATTTGAGATAAATCGAGTTTAAACAAAACAAATTTCTAGAGCCCTATAGCGGCGTTTTTAAGGACCTATAGTGACGTTTTAAAGACCTATAGTGGCATTTTGTAACTCTACCTCCATGAAATCAAGTTATAGACAATTTTTTAAAATTTTTTTTACCTATAACTCGATTTTATAGAGGTCGAGTTACAAAACGGCACTATAGGTCCTGAAAACATCACTATAGGCTCCTTAAAAATGCCGCTATAGGGCCTAACTCGATTTATCACAAATCGAGTTTCAAAAAATGGACATTTCCCTAATTAGTTTGGGAAATGGGGCAAAGAGATGCTATTTTTGCCTGAAAAGGGCATTTGACAATTTTTTCCTGATATTTAGTCAAACCAAAAGAAGTTTAAGTAGATAATGGGTCTCAAGATTCAACTTAAAACCAAAAAAAAAAAAAAAATGACTCAACTCTCAGTCTCAAGGAGAAAGTCGTTGACTTTTTGTTTTAAGGTCAAGCTTTACGGTACATTTGTTTCATCACTTGTACAATGAGACCGTTTAAAACAGGCCTCCTATCCATACTATAACTACTTTGATCCTAAAAGAGTAGTTGGACTATTGTTAGAAAGATGATCACATAATTGACATCGATCCCTCCCCCTCCGATGTTTGAAATTTTTATGACGAATATTTAGATAAGATAACAAAAGAATGAAAGAAACGTAAAATAAAGAAAAATATGAACCATAGTTTCCAATACACGAAAATGTAATTTCTATACTAGATTTTGAGTCTTAAGTTTTAAATAATCAATTAGCAGAAAGGCCTGCATCTTAAAAGAGTTAAAGAAACTCATTTATCCCTTCGTGCCACAAAACTATATCATTCTAGTCTTTATATTTTTTAACTCTTTTCTTTTATTGTCTCTCCTGTAACCTGCCCCTCCCCCAACCTTTCGTTTTTCATCCAAGGCAAGTGGGTTTTCTATATTTAAAGGATTGCATATTTGTTTATTGTAAATTATAAAAGAGAAAATGTCATGATTAATCTTGATTTTGTTTTTTAAACAATGATTGACTAATAAATTCTCTTTGCAATTTTGTACTTTCTACATTCTTGTAAGGTGTGGGTTCCAATTAGCTCAATTGATGTAAAGTCTCTTATGGTTGTATAAGAGATCTAGGGTGCAATCCCTACTTACACTAAAAACTTATTGGTGTTTTGGTCTAATGATAAAAAGCTATTATCAGGAACGGACGCCATAGGTTGAAACTCTCTTAAAAAAAATACATTCTTGTAAGGTTTACCCATGCTTACATTCTTATTAAATCATTTGTTGGCACTTTCATATCAAAGCATATGTATGAAATAATATTAATAGACTTTCCTTGCAATTTTCCTGTATCAAGTTCTTGATAATTGTCTCTAAAAATTAGTGAAAGATTGTTACTTGGAAAGCCACACTCCTTGCTATGCTTAAAATAGTCTATGATACAATAAATATATATAAAAAAAAAATGTAAAATTAAGTAGAAATGATCAAGAAGTATGACCACTAGTTCTATAAGAGCATCCACAGCCCAAATGGTATATTGTATATCTTGATATGTTTTACCATCACAGCCTTAAATTATTGCTCCAGCCGGACTTGCCAAATGTTACAATTGTAAAATATTTTACAATAGTGCTACAGTATCATCTTATTTCTAAGATGGTACTGTAGCAAGATTGTATAATTAAAAATTATTATTATATTATCTTTGATTCTTTCTCTCTCTTCCTTTCTCATTCTTTCATTTCCCTCTCTCTTGTTTGTTCTCTCCTCTTCAGACCCAAAACCATGATGGACATCAACGCCATCACCAAGCCACCATGGCCGGACCCACTGTGACAGGCCCTACCGCAAGCCACCTGATGGACATCTACTTTAATTTTTCTACCAAAAAAATTATTAAATAATTCCTTTAATTTTCTTTTCTCCTCCCAATGATGCACTTCAGATCATTATGGACTGTTTCAGATCATTATGAAGTCGTTGGAGACAAAATACAGAAACCAAAGCAAAACCGAACCGATCCCTTTGTGGGTTACTAGGTTTCAATTTGTGGGTGTAGATATTTGGATGTATGATTGTTGACCTGCTTTTTTTGGATTTGAGGGTGTCGATCTGTGGTTGTGGGTATCAATCTGTGGTTGTGGACGTCGATCTACCGATGCACCGCATCGAACCGAGTCCAAGAACCGCACTGTTGGAGGCCGGAGAACCGACCTCCGGCAATGATGAGCGGAGCTGTTTACCTTGACGTATAGTGCGATCATGCGCCAGTTGCTTACCGATCTGGAGGAGGTTGAGGAAGTCAACAAGCAACTTGATCAAATGTAAATTTTTTTTTTTTTTTATTAGTTTCTTACGGTTTTTTTCCATTTATATTTCATAGATTTTTGTGTGTAATTTTTGAGTTGCCGTGGTTGCCGAAGTTGGGGGTTGCTATTGCTATTGGTTTGATTTGATTTTGTTTTCTCTATGGGTTTCTGGGTTTCGATGGCCATGAGTTTGTGGCTAGGGTTTCTGGGGTTTCAAGAAAACAACCGTTTGGGTATGTTCTTCGCAGTGGTGGTGGTAGCAGGCGGTTGCAGAGTTGTTTTGGATTTTGGGTTTTTGTTTTTATTTGGGTTTTGGGATATATTATTTTATTGTGTAGAAATATTATTTTAATGAGTAAAATAGGGAAATAAAAGTTGGGATGCTGGGAGTATTGTAAAATTGTATTGTATAATTGATAAAGTGGCTTTTTGGGATGGTAAAATAGAATGAGATGAGAATTCCGGCCGTTGATGCTCTAATACAATAAACATATATCCATGTCTTATTCTTTAATGGAGGATTTACATAATCATAAATATATAAGTGAAGGCTTGTGTTTTCAAGGACGTGTAGCCACTAGCCATCCAAAATGTATAAAATAATATTTTTCTTGCAATATTCTTCATAGATCTTGCTAACTGTCTCTACACCTTAGTGATAAATTGTATTTGGAAAGCCACATTCTTCAATGTGTTTTCCTTTGTCCAACCTTTCAGCTTAGAATTACCCAATTTTCTGGCCATATTTTCTAACGATTTCAACTCACCATAATGTGGTCCAATGTATGTAATATTGTCTATAAGTCTTGTAATTCAACTAGAATCTTTTTTTTTTTTTACAAGATAGAATTCTACTTTAGCCTAAATCTAAGTGTATATGTGTGTGAAGCTCTCTCTTGAAGACTTGAACCCCGACCCTTGCCCCCAACTAAAATCTTCTAAAGTTCCCAACAAAGATATCTAAGGGTCCTTATCAAAAAAAAAAAAAAAAAAAGAAGAAGAAATCCAAGGGTCAAGCCCCCTTAGATCCCTTATTTTATCTTTCAAAAATTTGAATTATCAAAAGGAAAGTCTTTCACATTTTTTACTCCCATTCTTTATGTTTTATTTCGTTATACACAAATTGTAAAAATAAATATGAACCAGAGCTCGAAATATACATAAATATAATTTAGAGTCGATTTTTTTGAGTTCAAACAACTCGAATAATGCAAAGGCCTCTATGTTAAAAAAGTTGAGCAGCTGATTAAGCCCTTTTTACCTCCAAATTATACAATTCAAGTCTTTGTTTTTTTTTTTTTTTTTAAATATATTTATATTTTTTTATTGTTGTGTCCTTTCTCCCGCCATCCCCTCCAACAACCATTATGCTATAGAAGAGGCAATCTGTTTTTTTTTAGATTGAAGTGACCGCAATGTTTTAGTTTATTGTACCTTACACAAGTGAATGTCTTACTTTTAGATATACATCACTGTTAGTTTCTTTAAAACTTTCTTCAAAACTTTCTCCCTTCTCCTTTTGTGTGTATGTTAAAATACTTAGTATTCTTAAAAAAAAAAAAAAAAAAAAAAAAAAAAAAAAAAATTACACTCCTATATTCTAATTCCCACTTTCATCATAACGCAAATATGTTTAGAGAAAAAGCTATGAGAAACATCCCTCTAATTCCATCATTGTTCTTTCTTATATGTATTTCGTTGGCTTTTGGTGCTAAATCAATATCGATGCTAAAGAGGTCCACATATATTGTTTACATGGATAAGTCTCATATGCCTAAGGCATTTTCTAGCCATCACTATATGTATTCATCCCTTATTGATTCCTTCAAGTTCGCAAACCTTGACTCACCATATAGCAATGTATCCTCACCATCACTTTTATATACACTTACGATAATGCTCTTCATGGCTTTTGCGCTGCATTATCTTCAGAAGAACTAGATACCCTGAATAAGACCCCAGGCTTCATCTCAGCTTCTGCTGATATACCTTTCAAGCTTGCTACCACCTATAGCCCAGAATTCCTCTCCCTTAACGCCTCCATAGGTTTATGGTCTTCCTCAAATTTCGGAAAAGACATTATTATTGGGGTTATAGATTCTAGTATTTGGCCTGAACACCCAAGTTTCGAAGACCATGGAATGCCTGCTGGTAAGGTTTTGTTATGATTCAGACAGAGGGAGGAGATAAGCATGCACCAAATTGGGAGTGAGCTGATAGGGAGTTGATGGCTACCTAATTGTTATTTCAAATGTTATTTCAAGTTGTTGATTAGGATGAGTTGTTAGTTAGGATTAGTTGTGATTTGAATTTGCTGTAGAATTATCAAGTTGTAATTTGAATTTCGTAGTTGAGCACTCTGCTTGAGACTATTTAAGAGTAGAAGCAATTAAGAAATAGGCAGCAAAAGTTTAATCCAAAATTCTCTTCTCTCACCCCCATTCAGGAGATTGGTCATCTCAAACACAACTAAGTTATCATTTTAATTTTCCAGTTCATAACATTTGGTATCAGAGCTAGATGACGAACAACCCACCACCCACACGTTCAACATCCAATGACGATCGTTTGTCAGCTTTGGAAGTTAGCAACCATTCTTTACGGAGGAAATTCGACACCCATAGAGACGAAATTGCTAAGGAGTTTACTAACATAAAGGAGAGCATGGAGGCCCTTTCCAATGCTATAGCTCAGATGGGACGCAGACTTGATAGCCAAGATAGCGACAACCAAAACAGTGGCTCAGCTAACAAAAATCATGAACTAGAAACAGGTTCAGCCAACCGTAATAATAGAACAAAGGTATCCAATGGAGGAACTACAGGAGGAATACAAACTCGATTTTCTTGAGTAGACTTTCCATAATTCAGGATCCAATAGGTTGGATTTATAAGGCGAAGAAATTTTTTCGGTATCAGAGTACTGCGGATAATGAAAAGGTGTTGCTTCCTTCTTTCAATTTACAAGATGATGCTCTTCAATGGTACCAGTGGTTTAAGAAAAAACAAATTGATGTTTCATGCGAAGATTTTACGCAGGCCCTATATGTTTGATTTGGACCCTCTGATTATGAGAATTTTGATGAGGTCTTAGCAAAACTACGTCAGACGGGATCAAATAGAGAATAGGCGTAAATGCACTTTTAGTCCCTACATTTTGACGTTTTTCCATTTTAGTCCCTACATTTTATTTTTTCCACTTTTAGTCCCTAAACCAATTAACGCCCTTCATTTTAAGTCCTTGAAACACTGTTCTATCACCAAATTAACGGAAAGACTGACGGATTAATAAAATATTATTAAAAAAATTATTTCACATTTTTTATATGCCAAAATTTAAAAAAAAATTAATTAATTACTCAATTTTAATTTAGAACAAAAAACAAAAAAAACAAAAATTATTTTCTTTCAAACAAAAATTTTAATTTCTTTTAATTAAAATGAATTTTTTTAATTCCAATCCTCTTCTTTTTTTTTCCAGAAGATCACCACTGAATCAAACCCAAGCAAAAGAATAACAACCTAGCAAAAGAACATTATTACTTAAACCCAGATGAAACCCAGCAACCAAGAACACAAATCTAGCAACCAAAAACTCAAACCTAGATCACAACAACACAAACAAAAAAAAAAAGAAAAGAAACAGAGACCAAACACAAACACAGACCCAAAGTTCTTCGTGTTCTTCCCAGATCAAACCTAGCAACCGAGAACACAAATCCAGCAACCAAAAACTCAAACCTAGATCACAACAACACAAACAAAAAAAAGAAAAGAAACAGTGACCAAACACAAACACAAACCCAGATCACAAATAGAGATTAAACACAAACGAATCCCAAATCACAACCCAAGCCAAAATCATCAGCAGACCCAACCACCGATCCATGTTCACAACACCCACATGCAAGCCTCCAAATTTTTCCCATTGTTTTCGCGCCATCAAGACCCCACGGCCTCCATGATTAAAACCTCGAAGATTAGCCTCTTGATCTGCTCACCGCTGGTCAATATCGGGCTCCAATACCGAATCGGTGACTGGGTTTTGTACAACGGAGCCATAACTACACAGAAATAAACTATGGGTTTTCTTTCTAGGGTTTCATACACCTAATCAACGGACCTTCTTGATGGGTTCGATGGGTCGATGGCAACGGCAACGGCAACGGCAACGGCGACGGCAACGCAGACCTTCTGGGGTTTCTTTCTTCTATGGCAATGGTGACCTCATCATTGAGTCTTGAACGAGTTCGACGGCGGCGACCTCATCACTGAGTCTTGAAAGAGATCAGAGAGAGTTTGGGTCAGTCAGAGTTTGAATCAGATCGGGGTGAGGAGAAAGAGAGTTTGAGAATAGAGAGAGAAAAGGGTTTAAAAGTTGAATGTTCTTCTGAACAAAAAAAGAAGAAGAAGATTGGAATTAAAAAAAAATTCATTTTAATTAAAAAAAAGTAAAATTTTTGTTTGAAAGAAAATAATTTTTTTTAATTGTTTTTTGTTCTAAATTAAAATTGAGTAATTAATTTTTTTTTAATTTTGGCATATAAAAAATGTTAAATAATTTTTTTAATAATATTTTATTAATCCGTCAGTCTTTCCGTTAATTTGGTGACAGAACAGTGTTTCAAGGACTTAAAATGAAGGGCGTTAATTGGTTTAGGGACTAAAAGTGGAAAAAATAAAATGTAGGGACTAAAATGGAAAAACGTCAAAATGTAGGTACTAAATGTGCATTTACGCCTAGAGAATATCAAACCCAATTTGAGCGGCTGGCATCAAGGGTGCAAAAATGGCCAAAGCGTGCCTTAGTAGAAAGCTATATAGGAGGATTGAAGGATGAGATTCGATTTGAGGTGAAACTTTTTCATCCCACTATCCTGGTACATGCTACCAGCCATGCCCGTTTACAAGAAGATAACACACAACAACAAAGGCATGGCCTCATATAGCCAGGACTTCTTCCAACACCACCAAAGCCCCCCGACGTCCTAAACACCACTCCGAAATTGCCCCCAAGTACGAGATTCTAAAAATTGTCTTGGACTGAGATGCAAGCACGATGAGACAAAGGTTTGTACTACAACTGTGATAAGAGATTTGTACTGGGTCATAAGTGCAAGACGCAGCAGGTTTTTATTTTGTAAACCATGATCGAGCCAAAGATTGACGAGGACACTATAGAAGCCTTGAAGGAAGCTGAACCACTTCCTATACTAGTGATATCCTTACACGCCCTCTCAGGGGTAACCATCCTACAGGCAATGCGTATGAGCGGGCTAATTCGTGGCAGGCTAGTACACATCCTCATCGATAGTGCGAGTACCCACAACTTTGTGAACTCCAAGTTTGCAAGGAAGCTAGATTCCTGCAAGGTTCCTTCACCAAACTTTCAGGTTATGGTGGCCAACAGTGAGTGCTTACAATGTGATGAGATTTACTTAGCTATTCCCATGGAGATACAAGGATACCATTTCCAAACCAATGTGTATCCCTTGGATTTACAAGGCTCAGACTTCATTTTGGGAATGTAATGGTTACGAAGTCTTAGAAAGGTGTCGCACGACTGGGAAAAATTGACAATGGAGTTTCACGTCGGCGAAGAGAAGCACTTCATTCGTAATGATACAACCAGAGAAGTAGTTGCAGAATCCCTACAGACGATAAAAAGATTACGGGCAAAGAGGTTGATGCTTATTTTATGCAAATAGTAACCACAGGAAACTTTATATTTACTACCCAAGAAACGGCCAAAGACAATAAAGAATTGGCCCAACTCTTGGCTCGATATGAGGTGATTTTTTAAACTCCCACAACTCTTCCACATCCAAGGAAGCACGACCATCACATTAGACTTGGGCCTAGATCCAACCCAGTTAATGTTAGGCCCTATCGCTACCCTCACATCCAAAAAAATGAAATTAAGCGTGTTGTGAAGGAGATGCTCGCAATTGGGATTATCAGGCCGAGTTCAAGCACTTTCTCATCCCCAGTATTGTTAGTGAAAAAGGACGGCTCATGGCGTTTTTGTGTGGATTATCGCACCTTAATCAAGGCAACAGTCAAGGATAGGTACCCGATACCGACGATTGATGAGCTATTGGACGAGTTACATGGGGCTACCTATTTTACCAAGCTGGATCTCAAATCCGACTATCATCAAATCTGAGTTCAGCCTGCAAATGTTCACAAAACAGCCATTTGTACCCACGACGGACATTATGAATTCTTAGTGATGCCTTTTGGCCTCACTAATGCACCAACCACATTCCAATCTCTGATGAATGATATTTTTCATACAACACTAAGGAGGTATGTCTTAGTCTTTTTTGATGACATATTAATATACAGCAAAATATGGGAAGAGCATTTAGTTCATTTAACAATGGTTTTTGATACTCTGTTGCAAAACCGATTATATGTCAATCATTCCAAGTGTTTGTTTGGCCAGCAAAAGGTTGATTATTTGGGACATATTATAAGTTCCAATGGAGTTTCAGTTGACCTTGAAAAAATTCAAAGCATGAAATCTTGGCCTCAACCACCACCATCACTATCTTGCGTGGGTTTCTTGGCTTGGCCAAGTATTATCAAAAATTCCTCCAAAGCTATGGAGTCATTGCTACCCCACTCACAAGTCTCTTGAAGAAGGATGGGTTCATATGGACTCAAGAAGCCATGGAAGCATTTCAGCGACTCAAACGGGCCTTGGTGCAAGCACCAGTACTCGCACTTTCAAACTTCACAAAGAAATTCATTGTTGAAGATAATGCATCAGGTAATGGTCTAGGGGCAGTCCTCACACAAGATGATCGTCCTATTGCCTTCTACAGCAAGGCCTTATCCATCCATGCCTCGGGCCAGTCCACATACGAGAAGGAGCTAATGGCAATTGTCAAGGCAGTCCACAAATGAAGGAGTTATTTTCTTGGCCGCAAATTCTTGATTTGCACAGACCATCGTAGCTTGAAGTATCTACTTGAACATCAGATTACTACTCCAGATCAACAAAAATGGATTGTTAAACTGATGGGCTTTGACTATGAGGTTGAGTACAAACAGGGGTGTGAAAATAAGGCACCCGATGCTCTATCTTGGTTACTTGGAGATTTACTTGTTGTGTCTTGCCCAAAACATACTTAGGTAGATGTTATTCAAGATGAAGCTCGTAATCATCCAAACTTGGCGGCAACCAAAGAAGCAGTTGCACGTAGTGACCCTTTTGCTGCAAGCTTTACAATAAAAGATGGTCCACTATGGCATAAGGGAAGGCTAGTACTACCATCAATATCCCAACATAAGCAGCAAGTCATTCATGAACTTCATAATACTCTAGTGGGTGGACATTCTGGGAATTTGCGAACATATAAGAGGTTATTGGCAAATTTCTTTTGGGTTCGAATGAAGTCAAACATTACGGCATTTATTCAACAATGTGATACTTGCCAACACAATAAGTATGACACACAAACTCTGGCAAGGCTATTGCAACCATTACCAATTCCCAATAGAGTTTGGGAAGACATTTCAAAGGACTTCATCGATGGTCTCCCTCATTCCACAGGATTGTCAGCCATTATGGTTGCAGTTAATCGGCTATCTAAGTATTGACATTTTGTTGCACTTAAGCATCCTTACTTGGCCAAGACAATTGTAGAGGTCTTTGTTAAGGAAATCACACGCCTTCATGGGATGCCTAGATCCATAGCATTCGATAGAGATCCGGTATTCACAAGCCAATATTGGGAGGAGTATTTCTGACTGCAAGGTTCGGAGTTGAGGTTGAGTTCTGCTTATCATCCATAAACTAACGGCCAAACTGAAGTCCTTAATCGATGTTTAGAGACTTACCTTCGTTGCTTTGCAAGCTTAAGGCAAAAACAGTGGAGTCGTTGGCTGCCATGGGCTGAATATTGGTAGAACACTTCGTACCAAATAGCCACGCGTATGACGCCGTTCGAAATTGTTTACAGCTGTTCCCCACTCACCGTACATTGTTATGAATGCGGGTCTACTCCGGTGGCACAGGTTGAAGATAATTTACATGAGATGGATGCTTTACTGAAACTATTAAGGGAGAAACTTACAACAACCCAAGCTTGAATGAAGATAAATGCTGATCACCATCGTCGAAAACAAGAATTTGCACCAGGAGACTTTATGCACCTTAAGCTCCAGCCATTCCAACAATTATCAATTCAATTTCGAGGAAATATGAAGTTATCACCAAGGTTCTATGGCCCTCTTCAAGTCCTTAAACAAATCGGAACAATGGCCTATCGTTTGGAGTTACCACCCCATTCTCGGTTGCATTCTATTTTCCATGTTTCACAACTCAAGAAACAGCTTGGGCAATCAAACCGAACTGTTACTAAATTACCATAGGTCACGGATGAAGGCCCAATCGTTTTATAACCCAACTAGTTATTAGATTTCTCTTGGGTGAAACATGGGCGCAAGGTGGTTCAAGAGGCTTTGGTTCATTGGACAGGCACGAGTGCAGATGATGCTACATTGGAGGCATGTGATGAGTTGTAGCGTTGCTTTCCTCAAATGAATCTTGAGGACAAGATTCATCTTCAAGGGGACGAGAATGTTATGATTCAGACAAAGGGAAGAGATAAGCATGCGTCAGATAAAGAATGGTCTGATAGGGAGTTCATGGCTATCTGATTGTTATTTCAAATGTTATTTCAAGTTGTTGACTAGGATGAGTTGTTGATTAGGATAAGTTGTTGGTTAGGATTGTTATTTGTTGATTAAGATGAGTTGTTGGTTAGGATTAGTTGTGATTTGAATTTACTACAGAACTATCAAGTTATAATTTGAATTTCCTAGTTGAGCACTCTGCTTGAGACTATTTAAGAGCAAAAGTTTAATCCAAAATTCTCTTCTCTCACCCCTATTTAAGAGATTGGTCATCTCGAACACAACTAAGTTATCATTTTAATTTTCCAGTTTATAATAGGTTTCATCTAAGTGGAAGGGAAAGTGTGAAGGTGGAAAGCGGTTTGATTCCTCATTGTGCAACTCCAAACTCATCGGAGTTCAGTACTTTGGTGCAGCAATTAAAAAAAAAAAACTAAGGGCATTTCAAGAGTTGTTGTAGACTCTACTAGGGACACCATTGGCCACAGGACCTTTATGTCTTCAGTAGCTGCTGGGAATTTTGTAAAAGGAGTATCCTTTTTTGGCTATACTGAGGGAACAGCAAAAGGTGTAGCACCACATGCTAGGATCTCTATGTATAAAGTTTTTGGCAGTGCAATTGCTAAATCGTCTAATATTATTGCTGGTATAGATCAAGTAATTGCTGATAGTGTTGATGTGATTTCCATTTCTTCGTATCCTACAAATTTTATACCTATATGGCATCACCCAATTGCAATTGCTTCATTTTTTGCCATGAAGAATAGCATAATTGTCACAACTGCAAGAAATGAGGGACCATATCTTAGAAGTCTAGAAAATGGGATACCATGGGTCTTAACAGTTACATCTAGTACCATGGATAGATTTCTTGGTGCAACTTTAATCATGAAAAATAGGCTAAAATTTACTGGATGGTCAACGTTCATTGATGAATTTGTGCTAGAAAAATTACCACTATTCTATAGTGAACACTTATCAGCGTGCAATTCTCATCAATTGCTATCTAAAGCGCCTAAAGGAACCATCCTATTATGTGACATTGGGTTCTTAGAATTGCAAGCCAAAGCTATTCTTAAATCACATATAAGGGGGTGCAATACTCATCAACAATCCTTTGAATCTGTTATCCTGTAAAGATCTTAATTTTCCATATGTTGTGGTGTGGGAAAATATAGAGATAAAAAACAAGTTTTGATTCAACAATATAAATCCTAAAAATTAGCAATGAAAAAATGTAAATAGATAGAGTTAGAAAAATCTCACAAACTATAGAATTACACAAAATGTGTTGTCCTTAAAGGTTTATTCATGCCACTCAGAGCAGAACTTGGTGCAAATGACTCTCTTAGCCAAACAACCTCCCAAGATTAGACTATAGTGATTTCTTCAAGTTGAATGCACACTCAAGCAAAAAGAACTAAGAACAACCTTATTTGCCTTTCATAAAAACCAAAAATTGATGCTGAAATTTTCAGTGGAGATGAGCAGAAAATAGAGCAAAATAGAGAGAGAGAAGTGACTGTGTGTAGCTAAAAAAAACTGAAGAGGACTTATGGGCTGCAACAGTCATTGTGCATGCCCAACAAGCAGCACATTAAATGCCCTCAACGGGTTGCTTGGTTAATGCCCAACAGGCTGAACTGAATTGGGCTAAAAGGAAAAGAAAGGAAAAAGGGTATAGCCCAAGAGAGATATAGACAAGCCTAAATCCAACCCAAGCCCAACTCTAACCCCTAGTCCATTATCTTTCAAGTTATCACTTAAGTTGTGCTATGGTTTATAAACACACATGAAGACTCATCTCTAACCAATGTGGGACACAAGCAAAGTTTTAGTGTTTGAAACACACACAATCCAACACATGGTTCACCCAGAGGATTCAAGGGGTGTTGAATTCAATTTTGGAAATTAACTTACTTCCTATAAATAAATAAAAAAATAAAAAAAAATTACAAAAATAGTGGCTTGATTCTATGATATCCAAATATATTAATGCACAACATTGTTCGATAGATTAACCATTCAAATTTAAAAATCAAAAATAAATTGTGTCTCACATAAAAATCCAGAAATCTGTCAAAGTACAACAACAAACACATTCGATTTCACAACATGCTTGAAATGTCAGACTTAATATGTGATTTGATTGGATTACAACATTTACATAGAGGACCACCACAGGTACTTGTTAAGAAAGTCGATTTGATGTAGCAATCACAAGTCGGCACATAAACTTGTTGTAGATTTGGGTGTGTCGCGATAGTTATTTGGTTAGAAATTGTAAAAACCCCCCAAATGCTTATGCATGCCCCATTAAGTGTATCAATGAAGAATGAAGTCGGAGAACCAAACTAGCTTTATTTGGACTCTTAGTATACGTTTGGATATGAATTATTTTCCTGCATATGGCATTTTGCGTTTTGCGTTTTCCTTTCTTTTTTTTTTTTTTTTTGATGCATGCTTTTTTGTTTTTAGGAGACAAAGTGCACTATTCATGCACTGTTCATATACTGTTTACGCACTGTTCACGGGACTCACAACCACTTTATTTAGAAAAAAAATATATTAAGAATGAGTCTCACAGTACTATTCACACATTTAAAAATTATTTTGCTACAGTATTTTTAATTTCAGTTTTTAGCAAAATAAGTTGTATCCAAGCAGACCCTTAGTCTTTAATGTTTTTGGCCTTAAAATCAATGTTTGCCAAGTTAACGGACCTTATAGAGTTTCTCATTAATCAAAGCCCAAACTATAGCCCAATTAAATATGGGACAACATTGGGATGGCCCATTGACAATTACATGGGCTTTTCCCACACTAGGATATCAATGTTTTCTGATCTTTTTAAAGATTGCACTAAAATGGGTTTGAATGTGAATTGAAAAACACTGATTTAGTTCAACTCTTTGACTCTCAACCAATTTTTGATTTATAGAAGGCGAAGCTTCATAAACAAGACCAATAAGCCTATTTGATATCTAAACCAATTGGGCTTATATGAGCTCTTTATTGTAAATAAAAAAAAAAAAATAGCCATTATTTGCTACATTAATGGGCCTAAATTATTTTGTCATCAATTTAGGCTCAAGATTTAAGTTCCCACCATTTCATTGAAGAACAAGTTCAATCGTCAAAAGAGAGCTTTATAATTAGCTAAGTTTATACAAAGATAAGCTTGCCTAGAGTTTTTTGTTTCTCCCATCCCAAAACAATCGATTTATCAAAGTAAAAAGCTCACTCGGTACTTTTCTAAACATTAAAGATTATTCTTTATATAATTAAAAGGGAAAATTACACTTTTTCTACTTGTAATTTGCTCGAAAAATACTTTACCTACTTGTGGTTTGAAAATTGGCACTTTACCCATCTAAAATTAGCTCCGTTTATCTCCCATTACTCACCTCTATTAAAAACATAGGTAAAATTGGCACTCATCCAAAAAGTCTTACTTTCTCTTCTTATTGCAAACCACAAAAATTGAGGTTGGCAATATGGTCATTCAGTCATTTGAGCCAATTCTCTTCTAGTCATGGGAAAGCAGATTTTTTTAGAGCCATTTCATTTTTTTTTTTTCTTTTTTGAGAAGAAAGTGAACCATTTCTTTATGGTTAAGATCCAAAAGAATAATAATTGAAATATTAATTAATAATCCGGGTGACATGACCCTTGTGTTAGGGTACTTTTTTTTACACCTAACTTTATTTGAGTGCCATCTATTTATACCACTATAAGTTATTGGGTTTTCCCAAACATTTTTTGGCTCTATTATTATGTTAATCACAAATATTTCATATCTCATTATCTAAATTGGGTCATGATATAAACTATCACAAAAAGCCCAAAAAACTCTTATTTTATCCAATTTTATTATCATTCTTTAGCTAAGTCCAAAACCGGCCCTATGAACCCAATACACACATCATATTCTATTTAAAGCCCAAGAATACTTATGTTTGGCAATATTTGAAAAGCCCATGACTCAAATCCATGGCAAAACAATTTTATCAATGAAATTCAAATCCATAATCAAAACCCCCGGTTTGAAACCATGGCGATTTATTTATCCAAAGCCCAATTCTCATTGGCGATATCAAAGCCCAATTCTCATTGACAATATCAAAAGCCCAACTTATGTTAGCATTATTTATCAAAAGCCCAATGTTATCAATATTTGGCAAAATACTATATTATAATTATTTTACCTAAAAGTCCAATAATGAACAATACTTTAGATTCTTAAACCTATTACTATAATATTACAAGCTCATGGAATTTATGAACTATCTACTCTTAAAACCCATAGTGATCATTTTATAAAAGCCCATGGAAAGATATGATTATTAGACCCATGACATTTATTTATTTCATATTATAAACTCATGTTCACTATCCATCTTACATCACAACATTCATAATATTTATTACCAAAACTCATGATAATTATTCATCCTACATGTCCATTATGATTATCTATAGAGAAACTCATGAGAACATCACATTATTCAATTATAGTGGTTGTTACCATATTTATTTAAAACCCATGGTAAATATTATTCTCAAGAAAAATATTGGAGGTCATTATTTAAAAAAGCCCCAAAGAAAATATCATTTACAAAATAATCCATAGTAAAAATTATGAGAAGTTATTTAAAGCCCATGAGAATTAATACCCAAAATCTATCATAAATATTTATTAAAGCTCATAGATTCATTTTATTTCTACTAATAACTAAAGCCCATGAGGAGTAAAAAACCAATGGCAAAGCATGCCTTTAATGCCCATTTTGTAGGCCCAAGAATCTCGTGGAGAAGGGAGCAAGCCCAAGTAAAGAAAGGGCCATGTGGCCCAACTAAAGGTGCTGAAATGAAGCAAAGTTCCAGCCTAAAAAGGTCCTAGCAAGAGGCTTGAAAGTGGGCAACCAGCCCTTGTTCATCCCTAACCAAAGAAACAACTAGAACCCTTTACAAGAGGACCAAGCCTTTGAGGATGAACTAGGGGCTGTTCCATCATTTTTCTACCACCCTTTAATTAATGTGAATAGTGCCCAGGGGCTGTCATATCAGTTGAAATCAAAAGGATGGAGGGACTCCATCATCTTCCTCAAGACTGCACCTCCAGTAGAAGGGGAGCTAAAACCAAATTATCCAAACTTCAACAAATTGATGCTATAAATGTTAAAAACGTTCAAAACGTGATTCATATGCCAAGTAGGGATGGCAATTTTGCCCCGCCCCGCTTGACCCGCCCCTCCCCGCTTCGTCCCGTGCGGGTTTTCCCCACCCCGCAAAGGTGGTGGGGCGGGGATGGGGCAAGATTTTAGACCCGTACCACGGGGCGGGGCGGGGATGGGTTTACATTTTTTAGACCCACCCCGCCTCGCCCTGCATTAATAAGGGTTAAAAGGTAATTTTTTCATACCCTAAAACCCTACTATTTAAACAAAAATATCATCATCTTATTTTATTTAAGTGGAGATTCTTTTTGAAGAACTAGGTAATTTTTATTTTGTTATGTATTAGGAGTTTGGATTATTTTATTGTGTCATACTATAAGATTTTTGTTGTGATATTATCTTGTTAAATATTTAGATAATATTATTTAGTATTTGCTAAAAATTAGTTTGATTCGATAGAATAAATTTATTTATAATTTCAAGTATATTTTTATCATTGAAACATGTCATTTTATTTGAAAAAATGGTAATAGTTGTAGGGAAAATTAACAAGAAATAGAGTTTTACAGTGTAGGGCGGGGCTTCGCGGGTCTTTGCGGGGCCTTAAGGGGCGGGGATGGGGCAAGAAATTTTCCCCGTCATGCGGGGCGGGGCGGGGATGGGGCAAGAAAAATCCATGTGGGGCGGGGGCGAAGATCCCATCCTTCGGCCCCGCCCCGCCCCATTGCCATCCCTAATGCCAAGCCCATGAATCATAAAGGGGAAAGGTTGGGAACATGTGGTTTGGAGGGTATAAAGGGATCTCCAGCAGAACCCTCTGAAGTGGGCTTAAACTTTGACACTTGGCTTGGGGTGTTGAGTCCTACTTTTTAGGGTCCAAATCTCAGTTACAGCACTAGGATTCTTTCTTAATACTTGCCTTAATCCCATTGACTGAATACAATCTCAACAATCTTAGCATTTAATGTAAGATTACTCCAAATACTACCTTGCCCAAAGAAGCAAAACAGCCCCAAAAGCAAATCTCCCATTTTTAGGCCAAATCCAGGTTATTAATTCAGCTGACCTGCTCTCCTGAATTAGACCTACGTTTTTTTGGATGCTTGTTAATTAATGCTTCTCTAAACTCCATTATAAAAGCATAAGCACCTCAGCCCACAAAGACAACTACTCCTTCTGAAATCCCTAATCTATTTGCCATTTTGCTAGTAGTTTAGCTCTCCTTAAGCTCACTACTCATCCCCTTCAGCCCACATTCATCTAACCTCAGAAATTCTTTCCTCTCTTTTACACAATCACAACTCATAAATGCCTCCCACTACTCACAAACAGACCACTACTCACAAAAAGCCTTAACCTCAGAGTTAATCTCATCCCACTCACTCAAAACAGTCCATATTGTCTCATTCATGCCTTATGAACACACACTCACCAAAATCTTAGTCTAATACTTGCTGCACTGAGCTGGGATCCCTCTCTCCCTTCATTTCATCCTATTTTTCCTCTTTTATTTGTAACAATGAATCCATTAATCTTTGTTTAGTATTATTATGTTGAAGGCCATAATGTTTTGGAAACTATCTCTTCCCAAGGAACCTTTAATTTTTACTTTTTATTTTACGGTTGAAGGATATGATGTATATGTAACAATTGAACTTTTCCCTCACATTGATGTAATGATGGCTGAAAGTACAATGAACTACCCTGACCGAGACATGCAAGGACCCGCAGGAGTTTTAACACATTCCTAAACTTATTTAATCATTGACCATTGGACTGTTTAAATCTGTTTTTTCTGGACTAAGTGTAATTTTACCCTTACCGTGGAGGACTGATTTGAACTATGATACTGTAAAAGGACTAATAATATAACAAACTAACAATACTAACATATTTATTGTA